>NC_056739.1:1218153964-1218236464 GCF_019279795.1 Protopterus annectens
CCACCCTCCGCAACTCCGTCTGTCTCTGCCACATACCTATGCATCACGCCACGGCGGCACCCAGGATATACATGTTAAAAGTTCCCTGTCTATTTACACCCTATGGTGCGGCGTTTGGGAAATCGCGCTGTGTGTTGTGCGCATTCACATTTATTACTGTTGTGCTGTATACCCGGTGATGTCATTGGGTGTGTCTGTCGACCCTATCCATGGATTATTTCCGTGGTTTTACGCTTGCAGCTGCAACGGTACTGCCTGTAGTGTTACATTACAGTTGCCTGCATTGCCTTCGCCTGGCATCTTACATTACTGCATCCTGCAGGCACATGGCATATGCTGCATTTTATCTGCGGCCGCAGTTATGCTACCTCTGTACTTGGCTGTGCTATTTCGGTTCTTTGCTCTTTGCATTTCTACTACATCCCCTATTATCTTTGCTCTCATATGCCTCCCCTTTCCCGTTCTGCAGGAGTCTGCATGCAGACTTATCAGCTGCCGGCGTTTGCCCTTCCTGCATTGATTGGTGTTAATTGCTCATTACGGATACATTTACACTGCTTCCGCATTTCCTCGTATTCTCCGCATTACCTTCCTATATCCCTGGTTGTTGCCGGTGAGGCCGTCACATGACTGGTTTCGGGAACGTAGTCATCCTCGTGCACATGCATTTGTACGCGCATTCTGTACTGTCAGCGCATCTATTTCCTAACACGCCAGTCATGATGCTGTACTGTGCATTGTACAGCCCAGATTTGCTGTCCTCCAATATCCTTCCTCCTACAGTGGCACACCCCTGTGTGGTTGACATGTATCTCGTGTAGGCCACTCCTCGGTGTAGTACCGCTACGCCGTTTGCTCCATCCTTACGCTGGCGCCTTTTTGCGATTCACTATTATCTGCCTCATTTGCATGGAATTGACTACTAATACCTGGTTACGGCGCCGGACACCGCCTCCACTCCTTGACAACCATTGCGCTGGGGTTGCAGCTTTACATACATACTATGGTGTGTGGTGGCTGTGCAGCTGATTTGTGTTCTAATGCTCTTTTCGGACATTATCATATTATTTCATTGCTTTACAACTTCTGTGCACACATCCCGGGTCTGCTGTTCTTTCTACGACGTGCCATTTATGTCATTTTTACATTTTGTGCATATTTTCTTTGGACATTCTCGGTGCCTTTCCACATTGGCATATTGCACCTATATGATACCTGACTTTGACAGCCTTCCGTTACTCCTCCGGTATGTTTGGGTAAATGTAAACCGTTTTTTTTGGTTTACATTGCCGTCTTACGCTTACGCTTCGCCACTTCGTGGATCGCTATTTGCCCTCATTTGCATGGTGCAATACCGCACACAGTGTGTTTTGCATACCTACGCCGGGGGCGGGGACGGTCCGGCGCACGCCGGTAGTGCACGTGGAATTCATTCATACCTGAATCGCTAAGCAGCCATATTTGGCGTTATAACGCCGACGCTATGCTGGCGCCTGGCGCAAGGTTCATGAATCCCGGGGATAGTGTGAGACAAGATCAAGAAACATTTAAAGAAAACTTATAAAGATATTGAGCATTTAGCCAGAAACCATTTTATAGATATGTAAGATGTGGAAGGAGTAAAGACATACAAACTGATAAACTGTGTAGATTATAAAATTTATTATAGCAATGACCACAAAAAACACCAGTGAGTAACAGCTCAACTTTCTAAAATTTAATGAACAAAACAGCTTCACTTCTCTAGCGCCTCGGCCAACAGCCTTTACAGAGTAAAAAATGTAAGACACATTCAAAGTTGTATATATAGCAAACTCAACAGTTAATACATTTAAACAATTAATTAATTATTCAATTATAAAATTTAAACTTTTAAAGTTACAACAGTCACACAAAACTATGCCAGTTACATTCCTTATTAAGTCCATAAGGACTTAAAGTGTTATATTTCATAATTAAAAGCGATTCTTTTTGTCTCAGC
The DNA here is from genome assembly GCF_019279795.1 of Protopterus annectens. Lineage (NCBI taxonomy): Eukaryota > Metazoa > Chordata > Ceratodontiformes > Protopteridae > Protopterus > Protopterus annectens. Next base: position 1,218,155,946 of record NC_056739.1, read on the forward strand.
ACATTTTTTTGAAAAACAACATTATTAAAATGTAATGGTACATGTTCCAAAATAGAAACCTTCATGCAATCTAAATTGCCATAGTGTTTATTATTAAAATGTTCTGAGATGGGACTATTCATTTTTCTATTTCTTACATCTCTAACATGTTCTTTTATTCTATGGGATAAAGTTCGTTTGGTTTCACCAATATAATATTTTTTGCAGGAACAAAAAATAACATAAATAACTCCTGTACTAGAACATGAGTATCTGGCTCTATTAGAGAATATTTTCCATTAATTTATTTTATTTCCATATTTATATATTTACAAATGGAACAATTGTTACATGGAAAAGTTCCTATCTCATTAATATTAGTTAACATAATTTTTTTCTTCTCCTTATACACACTATGTACTAAAAAGTCTTGTATGTTTCTACCTCTTTTATATGATATCACCAGTTGTACATTTCTAAGTGAAATAATTTCCTTTTTAACAAAATCCCAGTATTCTCTTATTATACCATTAATCACAGGGGAGAAGTTAGTATATTTTGTTACAAAAAATAATTTATCTTGATTTTGTTCTTTATTATTGTATTTTATGGATCTATATTTATTATTTAATTTTTTGTTGTTAAACACTTCATTAAAACTGTTCATAACACTCAATTCATTATATCCTCTGTCAATAAACATATTAGCAGCTTTTGAAGCTTCATTAAAAGCTAATAAATCATCACTGCTAAGTCTTTTAATTTTAATAAATTCTCCATATGGAACAGCTGTTAGAGTATGGGTAGGATGACAACTGGTGCCACACATTTTCCAATTCATTTGATCAAATTTCCTATGTATATTGGTAGTTATTTTTTGCCATCAATTCCAGTTAGAGCAATATCTAAAAAAATTATTTTGTCTCCTATATGAGTATCATCAAATTTAATACCAAACTCATTGTTATTTAATTCATTAATAAATATAGTAGATAAATCATAACCCCCATCACATATAAAAATTAAATCATCTATAAATCTATAATAACCAATAACGTGTTTTATAAAGAATGAATGTCTGTAAATATATTTGTTTTCAAAAAGGCCCATAAATAAATTGGCATAGGCAGGGGCAAAAGCAGCCCCCATAGCCGTTCCTTTTAGTTGTTGATATAGGATACCATTAAATTCAAAAATATTATGGGTCAGGCAAAACTCTATAAGTTCCAATATATAATGTGTTTTAGGGTTATCACCCATAAAAAATAATATTGCTTCCAAACCAAATCTATGTACTATATTTGTATAGAGACTCACTACATCAGTAGTAATGAAATACATACCTTGTGACCAAGAAATATTTTTAATTTTAAGAAAATCATAAGAATCTTTAATATACGAAGGCAGTTTAACAACCTCTTTCAGCAGATGTTCGTGTAATAAACTACACAAATTATGTGTAAAGAAGTCAAAAGCAGATACAATAGGTCGACCAGGAGGTCGTTCCAAATTTTTATGTACCTTAGGTAGGCAAAAAAATGTTGCCACCTTACTATTTTTAACAATGATTTTACGGTCTATATCTACTCTTGTAAAATAATGTAACCTAACACCCTTGTTAAGTAGAGCTTTAAAATCCTGTTCCGCTCTTAAAAGAAAAACAGTATCAATCACCAAATAGGTTTCCTTATCATTCAGATGTTTCATGCACATATCATAGTAATCACAGGAATTAAGAACTACTAATTTCCCTCCTTTATCGGATGGTTTAAAAACAATATCATCATTTCTACTTAACTGTTGTAATTTATACCATTGATCTTTAGTTAGATTAAAGCATTGTTTTTTACATAGGAAGTCATCAAGTTCTTTCTCTAATAAAGTGTTAAGAAAAACATAAAATCTCTGAATATTCATGTTTTTACAAGGGGGCACAAAACAATTATTAGTTTTTAAACTGCTGGTATCAAGCCAGCTATATGCATTGTTATTGCCCTCTTTGTCCGAAATGCAAGATTAGAAGGAATCTTCACTATCATTTTCACTACTAATACACATTTCAGAATTAATATAACCACATTCCAAATTCATACCTTCGTTTTTTGTAAAGAAAAAATCCCTTAAATTCATCTTACGATATAAATGAAACAGCTCTACTTTCAATTCATGTTTACGAGGTATGCAAGTAGGTATAAATTTGAGTCCTTTCATAAGGACTGATAATTCTATATCATTAAACTGGTAGTTTGATAAATTAATTATATATTCATTAGTAGAAGTCTCTGAACATAATTCATGTCCATCTGCCTTTTTTAAAGTGTCCATCGCCCGGGTCTCTCTGGCGTTCTGAATTCTGCCATCCTCTCTTCCTGGGATTGTTGTTAGATCCCCGTTGTTCCGTATAGGTCCTCCGAAAAGTTTCCGAATTAGCTGCTCTAGGTAAATCGGGAAAATCTTCTACCTCCCTTTCATCTTCATCAAAGGATAAAGCTCCACTTTCACCTGAAAAAAAGCTTTTGTTTTTATATTGTTCCGAAACCGAATTTCCTTTTTGGAAGGTAACATTCTTTCTCTTAGGTCTAGGATTAGTGAAAAGCACAAACGCCCTCTTGTGGTCGTAATCATGAATGTCTCTGTTCAACTTATATTTCTTTCTATCAACAAGTTCTTTTTCATAGTTGGTTAATTTGGTATTGATGTTAACCAAAAGATTTTCCAGTGTAGAATTAGAAGTCATATTAACCAGTTGTTCACAAGTTGATTTTGTTTCAACAACCAGTTTGTCTCTTTTAACATTGTCCCGTTCAATCAAAATTGAGACCCATTCTAGACTGCAGCGATGAGCTGCTGCAATCCATCGTTCATGAAATTTTATTTCGGTTTCATCATTTAAATCAAAAGGAGAAGACTTTTTTTAATGGACCTTAGTCCACGAGGGGTTATCTCCAATTCACAATATCTCTGCAAACTTCCGATGTTATAAAAAATAGCAGTCTCCTTAAATATTAACTTTTCTAATTTCGAACACAGTTCTTGTACATCGGGGTTATCTGAAATTTCAGACTTCTTACCCACCATAGCAAATGGATTCAATGAACTTCTTTTCCGTGAGTCTTCCCATTTTTTCATGATGCCACTACCAGCATTATTGGATATATCCGAACCTGTATTCTTATTTCCATGGAAATTAATATCTCCATTATTAAAGACATACAAACTGATAAACTGTGTAGATTATAAAATTTATTCTCAGACACAACAGATTATAGATATACCACTGCCTAAATTTAAAACAGCTGGGTTGGCTTGAACTGCACAATCAGTTTTTATTTCAGCAACTAATTATCACCCAAAAAATCCTTTATTACCCAGATAGAACACCAGTTCTTACAAATCTCATCAGTCCATATAAAAATCTTTCTAACGTTTGCTCATCTAACAAACTATTAATATCTACACATAAATCCAACAAAAAGCAGGTGACTCCCTTTTCTCCTATACAGTGGGGAAACGTTGGAACCTACTTCCTGGTGACCTCACTAATATCTCCTCTACCTCACTTTTCAAAAAGAAACTTAAACTTCATCTTACTAGCCGCTGGCTCTGTCCCTGCAACAACCCTGACTAAAACTCTCTCCTCCTGTTACATCACCATGTTACTTTTCCTTAGCTATTCCACCTTATATTCTTCATATTCTAAAGGTCACTTTACATGAAAGTTGGACTTAGTTTACCCAGCTAGACTTAATAGATACACCACCTGCTTCCTGCTCTACTTGAAGCCCACTTCACTTTACTTCTCTCTCCTTTTCCTCTTTGTACTCTCCTCTATTCCTCATCTCTTTCCCAACTCCTTGCTAAGACCCTATTCTAAGAATTTCCCTCTTCCTTCTTGCTACTCTCCTTCTATGAAAAAAAAAAAGATTCAAAGCTGAAAATAAGGGATGGTGGTATTTTATCTGTATTTGTATCTTATCTAAACTTTAATGTATCTGTTACTGAAGTTAAATGCCTTGTAACTGTAATTTGTTTTTAAATTTTGTCTGTTCTTGTGGAGCTTTTCTCCCCGGGCCTCTACTGAAAATGGACATATATCTAGCTAGACTAGCCCGGTCAACAAATGTTAAATAAAAATAAATAAATATTTGCAAAATCTTATGGAAAGCAGTTTAGCTCCACAAAGGGAGTGATAAATTGTTCTAGTGATATCCAGGTAAACTCAGGTACTGAAATCAAATTAGATTATATTGAAAAAGAACTATGCAAACTAGATCCAAACAAAGCACAGGGAGAAGACGGGATTAGTAATGACCTGAGAACACTTCAGCATAAACTTACAGTACCATTATATCTATTATTTACTAGGATGTACAAATATGGGGAGATTCCTCAGGACTGGAGGCATGCACTTATTAAACTTGTCTTCAAGGGAAAGGGGAGTAGGACAAAGCAAGTGTCATACCGGCCCTTAAGTTTACTTTCATGTTGAGGAAAAATAATGGGGAAGGTAATATTGGATACGTTATTGTCAGAATTGGTAAGGTTGCGACTTGAAACCATACATCAGCATGTGTATGTTGAAAATATATCTATTAACACCAGTAATATGATGCTTTACAACAGTATAATAACAGCTATAAATTAAACATTGTACTATGAAGTAATTTAAATATTTGACTTTATCACTTGACAAGGTCACACACAAAACATTGATCAATAAATTAGAACAATTAGATATTGATTTACTATTGATAAGATGGATAGCTAAATGGTTTACAATATGGTCATGGCAAGAATCATACAGCAATTGGACAGGTGAAATTTGAGGTTACAGCCATGGTGTCCCCACATGGCTCTGTCCAAGGCCGATACTTGTTTAGAGTGTATCTTACAGATCTGTCTTTTTCATCCAAAGTGTTCCACAGTCTGTATACAGGTGACTTGAAATTGGGTAAACTGATTGCACGTGTTGCAGCTGGAGCAGGTCTGTAAAAGAACTTGACTAAATTGACAATTTGGGGAATAATATGCTGACAAGTACATTGAAAACTAAACAAATGAGATCTGAGAGACATAAATTGAAAGATGAATATTTAATACAGCACACAGCCATTGAAACTGCAGATTTGTTTAAGAACATGGGTATATATATATATAAATCCGGCTTTGAGTTTTTCTAATCATATCAACCAACTGGTTAATGATACTTACAGAATTTTAGGTTGTAAAAAAATTTATAATGTCTAGGAAATGCACTGTTTCTCTGACAGAGCAGCTGATACATGGAATAGACTACCAAATTACATTAAAGCAAGCACTAGTTTAGATCTTTTTAAGAACAGTCTGGACACTTATTATGAGAATGGCTGTTTTGGTATATTGAATCACACCATCACATGGTAGAGGTGTGGGACACAGACCTGATGACCAGCCATCCAACACAGATGAAGGCATGGATATGATTCCAGTGTAATAGGTTGTGAGGTGATATTGCTGTATTCAACACTTGATGACCAGGAGAGTCTAACAAGTGGATTCTTATATGGTACTTGAGATGGCTGCATAATTTGTATAACCAATAATTTACAAACTCTCCTATAATTCTACACACCTATAGAATATATAGAATAGGATCTTGTAATCTAAAATAATGTGAGTTGCTGTTTATAGGTTTTTTTTTTTACATTTGTTAACTGAGTTAGTCCAACTGAGCCAGGAGCCCATTTTCAGTGGAGACCTGAGGAGAAAAACTCCAGTATAGTACAATACAAATGGTACCAAAATGTACATTTGGCTTTAACAGGGTAATAATACAAAAACAAGCATTTGAATTTAACAACAAAGTAATAAATGGGTAGTCACATAAAGCAGTGTAGGTCAGAAATTAAAAACCCTCGAATAGTCAAGAGCAAAAAGTTATAAACAAGTGAAAGTTAGAATGACACATAAAGGCATAAGTTACAGATGAGGGAAGTAAGCTATGTAAACATAAGAGTAAATATATTAATATGAACTGTAGTTAAAAAGTGAACTACAGATGATCTACAATTTGATTCTGTCATCAGTTAGAGTGGATTACAGCAAAAGAGAGCAGTAAAATTAAGGAAGGAAAAGAAAGGGAGGGGGGAATCTATGTAGGATCCTGGCAGGGGCAAGACCAAGAGTTGTACAGAAAATTTTCTAGCTCTTTTTTAAAACTATTAGTGTGTTTGATGTATCTTACGTTAGAGGGGAGCTTTTTCCAGGCTTGGGGCACCATGTATTTGTATAACAGTTTGCCTATGCTTTTGTTAGGTTTGCAAATGTCAAGTAGATGTTGGTCTGAGCTGCAGAAAGAGTGGTTAGGGGTATAGTAGGATACTAGAGAGGACAGGACAGGGCAGGGCAGGCAGTAGGTTTATTAAGTATGGAGTGTGTGATGTGCAATTGTGATAGAAGCAGTTCTGAAAATTCAAGCCATCGGGTTTCTTTAGAGCAAGTCAATGGTGATATATGTAGGGTTAGTTGGAGGCAACTCTAGCTATTTTATTATATGTTTGTTCTAGTTTAGTGATTAAAGTGGTTTGTAAGTTTGTAAGTACTGGAGTGGCATTGAGAAGGCAGGGAAGGAGGAATGCCTAAGAAAGTGAGAGTTTGGAGTCAGATGAAAGGAATTTTTTGTTTCTATAAAGTAGTACCAGTTTTTGGTGTGTATTTTTAATAGATATTTCAATATGAAGGTCGAATTTTAGTTGATCATCATTTATGGTACCAGAGAGCTTAGTGTGAGATTTAGCTTTGATGATGGTGTTATCAAGTGATGAGATGGCAAAGGAGGTTTTGTGATGGGAGAGTGATTTAGGGAGGAAAAGAAGGAGTTAAATGAAAATAGAATTGGATTTGTTATATGTATGGTCAACGGTCCAGAAAAAGTGTAGCTGAAATGATAATCTCCTTAGAAACAATGGTAAAGGGCAAGAGGCCTGTGGAAAAAGAACCCATTGTAGGAAAATGAGCTTGCAGTAGGTAAGAATACGTGTAAGCAGTCTGGAATCTGTCATAAAATGTGTTTCTTTGCGTGGATCTTTGCCGTATCTGATCAACCATCTTTTCTTTATGGAGTATGGAAAGGTTGCACTGCCCAGCATGCTTTGCAAACTAAAAGCCTTTTTCATCCTGTGGAAAAAGCTCCCCTCTAACGTAAGATACATCAAACACACTAATAGTTTTGAAAAAGAGCTAGAAAATTTTCTGTACAACTCATGGTCTTGCCCCTGCCAAGATCCTACATAAATCCCCCCTCCCTTTCTTTTCCTTCCTTAATAGCTGTAGCTATTAGGCCATTGGTTGGTCCTTTAGAAATGAAATCACATTCATCCTATCAGATGACCACACATTTAGCAATAGTTTTGAATCATGGTTGTCTTAAGTGATTTTGGTGTGAGTTTCAGATTACTTATTATGAGGAAGTTATGTCCCTAGTTTTAGGTATGCACCTTACATCTCATGGTCTAGAGCCATGTTCAACCAGGCATGATGTGATTTCCCTGGACATGCTCATATCAGTTAGTTACCAAACAGCTGTCAGTTATCTGGGGACCATTTTTTTATCATCATCACTTATGGAGGGTCTGTTGACTCCATTACTCAAGAAAACTGTTTAAATATTGACATTCTTGGTAAATACAGCCTTGTAAGGTATTTGATAAAGTATTTTCCATAAAACAACTCATTCTTAAAGGAACATGGTCTCCTTGATCATTTTCAGAACAGATTTCATCTGAGGTGAATTGTTAATACTGAGTGGGTAATGTCATCCATCTGGAGAAGGCTCAAAAGTACTACTGTACTTTGGTTAACTCTAATTTGTTGGCTAGATTTTGCAATGATGCTCATGAAATTGAACTGGCCTAATTTTAGTCATACTATGGTATAGCTGTGACTATCCTGCACTGTTTGTCTTTTACCGGTCTAGAAGGTTCAACAGCAAAGTTTGGTAAACTTTTCCCAAGCAGAATATGGCCTTGAAAGATGTTTTTCTGCTAGGTAGACAATGTGTGTGTGTGTGTGTGTGTGTGTGTGTGTGTGTGTGTGTGTGTGTGTGTGTGTGTGTGTGTGTGGGCATGTGCGCATGTGCACAGAGGCATATATTTTAAATATATGTACTATATTTTTCACTAATTACAATATCTAAGTCTGTTCAAGTTTTCCAGAAATCATGGTAGTAGTAATTGAATTAAAGGAGTTTAATGACAAATTATGACATATGAAAAGGAGTGCAGAGAATTAATGATGTAAACAAGGGAATTACTCATATAAAATAAAATTTGGTAGTTGAAAATAGTATAAAGGGAGAGGATGTTTTTGTACTAGGCAATTCTCATATACAATAACAACTAAGACTTTGAATGAAATAGGCAAAGAGAAAGTAAAGTCACATTTCTGTCAAGGGCCAGGATTACGGATTTAACTAAACTGAATTCAGAACTGTGAAGATCATCAAAAGGGTTATACTAATTATTTATAAAACATATGGGGGATATACACAAAACGAGTATGTACATAATGTGTAAAAATCACGCAGTAAATGTTATTTTTAGTGATAGCCTTCCTTCCCCAGATTTTAATGATTATCAGTGTGCAAAGATTAAGTTGTTTAGTAATTGGCTCAGTCAACAAGGTCTGAAATAGGGCTTTGAAGTTATAAAATTCTGGGAAGGAATGGTAGATTAGGATCTGTAATTTTCAACTCGTCCTGGTCCCCTTCAATAAGTACACCAAACCAAATGACATTTGACGACCTCTAGTAAACTTCCATTAACATAACTCTGTTGAATAACAATTTAATGTATTGATCCCAGCATGAACACCCATATGAACCATTAACTAGGGCAGGGTAATGTCACTCACCCTTACCAAATAAGCAGTGTCCTCACCTCCACTTGCTTTTTACCTATGAAGCAGCGTCCTCACCTCTGCTCACTTACTTTACTTATCAAGCAGTGTCCGTCCAACTGCTCACTTTCATTCCCCAACTCATTGAATTAAACATGCAACACCAGACTGGGAACAGGAGAGGGACAAGCCTGCCCCTCTTTTCTGCCTAAACACCAAACCTATAAAATAATCACACAATCCCCACTGTTCCCAAAAGAGGGAGTGAGGGAGGGTAGCAAGTTCATGACAAAATCTGATTCCTTACTCAGTTACACTCACACAAAACTAGTTAAGCCCCTCCTTACACTTACCTAATTTCCTCCCAGAAACTACTACATTCACAATTTAACCCTCCATCCCTGCCACTTTAACCTTCTTCTACTCTCATCTTAGCTCCCATAACTATTCCTGCCTGACCCTTCCTTGAAGATCTCCCTGGACAATTTGGTTTGCTCCCAAACCTCATACATAAAAAATATGATTATGACAAAATACCTACAAAAATGTATAAAGCGATTTTACGTCTTTTGATGCTAATAGAAAATAATCATTTAGATAATGTAGAGCTCATTATGTGATAAGCTGAAGTTATGTGTTATTAATATTAATTATTAATCAAAGTCTGAATAATAAGATTGATGAACTAGAAATGTTGGCAATAAAAAAAAAAGATGTCACAGCTTAAGGCAAAACTAAAAAAAAACAAGGGGCAGTGTTACATTATTTATCAAGGACTCTTTTCTGGGGTTAATGAAACATAATTCAGATAAAGCTGAAATATTAAGATATTATTTTAATTTGTCTAGAACAATAATGGATAAACAATCCACTATAATTATTAGAAATTTTAACTATGCATGATTAGTGGGGAAAATATTATGGAACTTCTTGTGACATATTACTTCCTGGATTTATCAGCTTATATAATTTTGAACTGATGGTGAAATTTCCCAAGACATGATTACAACATACTAGATTTAATATTTACATGTGCCTCCACTGCAAGATATTTATAAGGTATTACACAGTGAAGACACTGGCTTGGCTGGGTCTTTCCTGCAGTTTTTACTGAATGCTTTGATTGTGTCTCTTTTACCTTTTGGCTTGTATGTACATCTTGTATGTCTGTGTTTAGCTATATATATAAATATCTTTATCTATATTTATATCTATATCTTTATATAGACAGATAGTTAAATATCTCTCACATATGCATCCATAGAAACAGACATGCACACGCAAACACACAAAATTCTCATAGGAGCATTGCTGCATAAATGTTTGCACCTTTCGTGGTCTTCAGTTCTCTTGCAGATAAATTACTCAGTGTACACTAGGAGATCAAGTACAATTGTATGACAAAAACTTGGAAAACAGTTGCCTTGTCTCTTTTGGCCCTTTGTGTTACTCTGAGAGACTCTGCTACTCCATGTTTGACTCTTGCATCATTTATAGAGGCAAACAGACTGGAAAATGTTTCTAAGTTTTCTAATATTGTAGTGATCATCAACAAGTCTGTCATTATGGGTCATTGTTTTAGACATGCCAAAAACCCCTTGTTACTGTCTGAGTGAACACCACTTTAAGTATCTCATTCCATGAGGTGATCATCTACTGATAGTTCCTACCTGTTTTCCTGGCATATTGACTTCTGTTATATCCTTTAGCACAGGCTTCCTACAGAAATAATAAGGATGCAGCAGCTGTAGAGTTCGCCTGTTTGAGTTATAAGTAATAGTGTGCACATTAAAAGCTGACACTCCATGCTAAGTGCACAATATATGCAACTGTTTATTAACATAAGTGGTAAACTGAAAGACAAGAATCAAACTAGACCCATTTGCTGTCTCAGCACCCACTGAAGTCATAACAGCATCCTTTAGTTAAATTGCATAGAAAATGTAAGATATTATGTAAGGTAATGAGCTTAAAATCTATACTCTTGAAGACAGCAGAAAACACAGGGTAAATATCTGAGGAGAATTTAATGTTACAATCAACCCAGTACCAAAACTCTGGTCTATATTGCGACATCAAAAGCTCAGGTCAGCAAACACCTGTTCGCCGACCAATATACCAACTCCAAGATCGCACTACAGTGGGGAAAAGGGCAAATCCATAATGATGGCCAAATGATTTTTTCCCTAGGAAAAAATCACTGTTGTGGCCATTAGCAGAAATGACAATCCACTTTTTGGTCGGTGAACAGGTGTTCACTGACCTGAGTATTCAATGTCAAAATACAGACCCCCAAAACCCATGCAGTATTCCCTTAAGAATAAGAGAGTTTTGTATCAAACCCATGCAGTATTTCCTTGGAACATTCAAAGAATTTTTTTCATCAGTCTTTGGGATAAAGCAATGACTATGACTTATTCTAATGAAGACATCTGATAAAACATATATAGACGATACATTCTCCTGTCTTTGGGATGAAGCAATGATCATATGTTGCCATGATGGAGTCATATGAGTGAATGGATACAGAACATACTTTTCTGAATTTCTTAGTAATGAGTATGTATAAAGAATTTATTGTGTATAGTTCTTTAAGGTTATGGTTGGTATTAATGGGTTGTAAGATATTCCAAAAATGAAACATATTGTCACAAAGTATATCAACAATCCAAACCTGTGGCTGAACAAACGCAATATATGATAAAAACAAGCTTTTACTGTCGGTAAGCACTTTCGTAGTGCTTCACACGCCACTTCCTCAGACCTTTACATAAAATATGAACTTGCAAGCCCATCCTATATAGGTAGGTAACTCAATTAAATCAAATTGCTTAATTGGCATCTTCCAGTGCTATCTAATTATGCTCATTACATCTAAAACATCCACTACTTACTGACTTTGATACTACTTGCATATATATTAACTGCTATTTCATACTAAACTAATGAGTTAATTCATAATAATACATGATATATATTAAATTAAATAGTGTACATATAAATACTAGCCAAAAGACTTGAATAATCATTAAAATGTATACACAAAAATAACCATAAAACAATTTATTATACTATTTGGCCAAAGGTCTGTTTCTAAGTATTGGTTTTCTGATAATCCAGCGTGTCTCTGATGTTTCTGTATTATTAGTGGTGCCCCCCCTCTCTCATTTTCCTCTATCTTTTCTATTGCTTGGAACCTAAATGCATGTCCTGAGTATGTATTCTTAACATGCTTGGCTAAAGCATCTGTAAGGTTCTGATTTCTAATTTGTAGAAGATGTTCACATATCCTAAATCTGAGTTCTCTGTTAGTTTTACCTACATAAAAATTTGAGCAGATGTCACATACAGCTATGTACACAATATTTTTAGTGTATCAGGATGCAAAAAAGTGTTGCTAGTGTCAATAAATTTGCATTGGTTACATTTTCTGCATGGTGTAGTTCCTTTTATTGATGTTGCTTCTCCTTCCTTTTCTGTCTTACCATCTCTAGGACAGCATAGGTGTCTTTTTAGAGATTTCTTATTCTTAAAGGCAAAGCTAGGGTCTTCTCCTACTATCTCCTTTATCTTAGCATCATGCATTAGGATGGGCCAATGTTTCTTAATTATTCCTGTCAAAATGGACATGTTACTGGAATATTGTGTGGGAACTCTTACTACCTTTCTTTTTCTTTGTCAACTAACTACATCATCTTCCACCCTTCTTGTAAAATATGGTTTACCGATGGTGTCCCTTAATTTTACGCCTTCTCCTACCAAAACATCACATTCTTTTGCGTAACTTCTCTCTCTAAATCTTTGCTTAAAATCTACCCCTTCTTGCTCAAAATCTTCTTCATTCCCTGTTACTCTAGACACTCTCAATGTCTGCCTTTTAACTACATTCTTTTATATAAAATTGTATTTCTATAGCAATCCTTTCTATATAGTTTACTAGTAATCTCCCCCTCTTCTGTTTTGATAAGTTTGACATCCATCCCAAAGCAGGAACAAGTCATCCATAAATTGTTTATAAAATATTATTGGTCCCCACTGCTCATTTTTCACCCATTTATTCTCCCATGATATCATCACTAAATTGGCATAGCTATTTGTGCTAGGAGTGCCCATTGCTACACCATCATTTTGGTGTTAAAACATCAGTACATTATTAATAAGTATCTGCTCCATTAGAAGACATATCAACTCTATTTTACTCTGATCATAAGAGCTTTCCATAGTTAGATATTCTCTCAACATATCTATTCCTAAATTGTTGGGTATGGATGTGAATTCCATTGTTACCAATTTAACATTGCTCAAACCTTTGTCATATGTTTGAAAATCATACAATTCATTCAAGATGGTTCTGTTCTTATCTACTATCAATGTTTTTTCTATGTATATAGATATGGGTTCTGTTATTCAATTTCTTCCTGACACTATTGGCCTCAATGGGGAGTCCTTATGTATTTTAGGGATACCTTGGATAACAGGGATGAACTAAAATAATTATATAAATCAGGGTTATCCATTGATCTAAAAGACATTCATATAACAAATTATCCAATCTTTTAGTTATTATCTTATAGTTTTGTATTATAATCACATTTGTTATCTGCTGGTTTAATTATTATATTATGATCATTTTTTAAACTGTATAAAGCTTCATATTCATCTTTAGACATATTCCTAAAAAAGCTTTTGTTCTTATCACTATCACGTTGTTCAAACAGTTCCTTTTCACATAAACTACTGAACACATCAACTATAGGATGTCCAACTGGAATAAAAGTACTAGGAAAATGCTGTCTGTTTCCTCAGTGGTTTGTGCTGGTATGAATGCGAGGCCTCTGTTCAGAACTTTTAGTTCATTGTCTGATAATGTTTTAGTAGAAATATTCCATACTAACGATTCTACATCTTGTCGTTTTGCCATCCTTTCTTGTACATCCTTTCATTAGCCTCCTCTGCTCCATGACCTCTCTCTGAGTAGATGGTGTTGTGCTGGCATTAATCTTGTAGGGAATATGCAAAAAAACAGTTCTTCTTGTACACTTTTCTCTGCTGGTATTTCCTTGTGTGGCTTCAACTGTAGTTTCTGTAACTCGTCGCTGTTCTTGATTCCTGTAGTTACATTTCCTACAATTGTAGGTGTATGTGAAGTTGTAGCTTCTACCGATGTTTCATTGAGTAAATCTGCTTGGCTGACAATTGTAGGAAATGTAACTACAGGAATCAAGAACAGCGACGAGTTACAGAAACTACAGTTGAAGCCACACAAGGAAATACCAGCAGAGAAAAGTGTACAAGAAGAACTGTTTTTTTGCATATTCCCTACAAGATTAATGCCAGCACAACACCATCTACCCAGAGAGAGGTCATGGAGCAGAGGAGGCTTCAAACGCAAGGGCCAACAAGGTTTATCGAATGAAAGGATGTACAAGAAAGGATGGCAAAATGACAAGATGTAGAATCGTTAGTATGGAATATTTCTACTAAAACATTATCAGACAATGAACTAAAAGTTCTGAACAGAGGCCTCGCATTCATACCAGCACAAACCACTGAGGAAACAGACAGCATTTTGGATTTAAACATGTTTACATGAAATGTATTACTGAAACTGATGTTTGGGGGAAATGAAAATGGTGACAGGAAGTGTTTAAGAAGCCTAGTACTTTTATTCCAGTTGGACATCCTATAGTTGATGTGTTCAGTAGTTTATGTGAAAAGGAACTCTTTGAATAACTTGATTGTGATAGAAACAAAAGCTTTTTTAGGAATATGTCTAAAGATGAATATGAAGCTTTATACAGTTTAAAAAATGATTATAATATAATAATTAAACAAGCAGATAAAGGGGGACCAGTAGTGGTCATGGACAAATGTGATTATAATACAAAAATGAAGGAAATGTTAAGTGACCAAACTGTCTATAAGATAATAACTAAAAAACAAAAGGAAAGTCTTATTTAAAGATTGGATAATTTGTTATATGAATGTCTTTTAGACAAATGGATAACCCCTGATTTATATAATTATTTTTTAATGAAGAACCTCCTCATCCCTGTTATCCAAGGTATCCCTAAAATACATAAGGACCCTGAAAATCCCCTATTGAGGCCAATAGTGTCAGGAAGAAATTGAATAACAGAACCCATATCGATATACATAGAAAAAACATTGAGACCCCTAGTAGATAAGAATAGAACCATCTTAAGGGATACAAAACAATTTCTGAATAAATTGTATGATTTTTTCCAAACATATGACAAAGGTTTGAGCAATGTTAAATTGGTAACAATGGACGTTCGTTCTTTATTCACATCCATACCCAACAATTTAGGAATAGATATGTTGAGAGAATATCTAACTATGGAAGGCTCTTATGATCAGAGTAAAATAGAGTTGATATGTCTTCTAATGGAGCAGATACTTATTAATAATGTACTGATGTTTGAACACACACTATACTTACAAAAAGATGGCGTAGCAATGGGCACTCCTAGCACAAATAGCTATGCCAATTTAGTGATGATATCATGGGAGAATAAATGGGTGAAAAATGAGCAGTGGGGACCAATAATATTTTATAAACAATTTATGGATGACTTGTTCCTGCTGTGGGATGGGAATCAAGAAGAATTAGAGAGGTTCTTTTATGAAGCAAATATTAATACTAGTTTTCTGAGCTTTGAAACAAAAGTGTCGGATAAAGAAATTAAATTTCTTGATGTCAAACTTATCAAAACAGAAGAAGGGGAGATTACTAGTAAATTATATAGAAAGGATTGCTATAGAAACACAATTTTATATAGAAGAAGTATGCACCCCAGACACATTTTTAAGAATGTAGTTAAAGGGCAGACATTTGTCACCTCACAACAAGACATTTTCCCGTTCGATTCTCAGCTAGAGCGTTTTCTGTGTGGAGGCATGCATGAATGAGCGTGCCTTCGTTGAAGGTTATGCGTCAGGGCTGGTAACTCGGCACATAAAAATCCACTACTTAACATTAGCGGACCGGAGTTCCGCTGTGGCAACCCCTAACCAGGATAAGCCGAAAGACACAACAACAACAACAGTTAAAGGGCAGACATTGAGAGTGTCTAGGTTAACAGAGAATGAAGAAGATTTTGAGCAAGACATGGTAGACCTCAAGCAAAGATTTAGAGAGAGAGGTTACACAAAAGAATGTGATGTTTTGGTAGGAGAAGGCATAAAATTAAGGGACACCATCAGTAAACCATATTTTGCAAGAAGGGTGGAAGATGATGTAGTTAGTTGACAAGGAAAAAGAAAGGTAGTAAGAGTTCCCACACAATATTCCAGTAATATGTCCATTGTGACAGGAATAATTAAGAAACATTGGCCCATTCTATCGCATGATGCTAAGATAAAGGAGATAGTAGGAGAAGACCCTAGCTTCTCCTTTAAGAATAAGAAATCTCTAAAAAGACACCTATACTGTCCTAGAGATGGTAAGACAGAAAAGGAAGGAGAAGCAACATCAATAAAAGGAACTACACCATGCAGAAAATGTAACTAATGCAAATGTATAGACACTAGCAACACTTTTTTGCATCCTGATACCGGCAGAATATTTACATTTAACGTACAGGCTACTTGCCACACTAAAAATATTGTGTGCGTAGCTGTATGTGACATCTGCTCAAATTTTTATGTAGGTAAAACTAACAGGGAACCCAGATTTAGGATACGTGAACATCTTCTACAAATTAGAAATCAGAACCTTACAAATGCTTTAGCCAAGCATGTTAAGAATACATACTCAGGACATGCATTTAGTTTCCAAGCAATAGAAAAGATAGAGGAAAATGAGAGAGGGGGGCACCACTAATAATACTGAAAAATCAGAGACACACTGGATTATCAAGCTAAGGGCTGATAGAGGCTCTGGCCTTAATAAGAGAATTCCCCTAAAACCAATGCTTAGAAACAGACCTTAGGCCAAATAGTATAATAAATTATTTTATTGTTATTTTTTTTTGTATAAATTTTAATGATTATTCAAGGCTTTTGGCTAGTATTTATATGTACACTATTTAATTTAATATATATCATGTATTTGTATGTATTTTTATGAATTAACTCATTAATTTAGTATGAAATAGCAGTTAATATATATGCAAGTAGTATTGAAGTCAGTAAGTAGTGGGTGTTTTAGATGTAAGGAGCATAATTAAATAGCATTGTAAGATGCCAATTAAGTAATTTGATTTAATTGAGTTACCTACCTATATAGGATGGGCTTGGAAGTTTATATTTTATGTAAAGGTCTGAGGAAGTGATGTGTGAAGCACTATGAAAGCGCTTACTGACAATAAAAGCTTGTTTTTATCATATATTGCATTTCTTCAGCCACAGGTTTGGATTATTGATATACTTTGTGACAATTTATTGTGTATAACTGGGTGATTTTCAAAGTGACACCTTCTCTTATTTAGCAATAAGTGCTGTACCAAGTAAGTCCTACTATCTCTAATACACAATATCATCAATATGTTATATACTGATATCAAAAATAAAAGTAGTAGTAGTACACCTGAAAATGTTAGAGAAGGTCCTAGACATTGAGTAGAATGTGGGCATAAAGAAAACATAAAAAGAGCAATCAGAATCATTTATGATTTTTTTCAAAACATATACATGCATGCAGTGGCCTTTTAAATTATAAAACCAAGTGTAAATGTCACCAGAAAGGATAAACGCTAGACTACAACTGGAGATTTTAAACAGTTGCCCCAAACGAGATTTTTATAGTTGAAACTCTTTGATTCAAATTGCTGAAACAAGCCCTGAGTTTCTACATTCTTTTTGCTGCTACCTGTAAATACTCCTTTAGTAAATGGTTTGAAAGTGTTTTCAAATACCTTGCCCAACCCATTATCTTCAACAATACGAACAGCTGCAGAAACTTTTGGGATATAAAACAGAGTTAATACCTATGATACTATAGGAATTTCTGAAACCATGCATATAAAAGACAGAGTTTTATTAGAGACTCATTTGATATACTAGCAAAAATTAGGGATGTAAAATTTGCTGAGATATCTATGTTTCTTACACTGGATGTTAGGGCACTTTATTCACTTATTCCACATAAAGATTTGGAAATGGAAAAGTAGTTGTATGACAAAGAAAGGAAACATGAAATGGTATATAGAAGGACTTTTTTATTTTAGTAAATTTTATCATCAAAAGATAAGGGCTGCTATTGGTATTGTCATGGCAATCAGTTATACCAACTTGGTGATTGCAAATTGGAAAAGTGTTAATATTTTTCAGTATATTTTTAGGCACATAAAAGTATATCTACACTATATAGATGATTTCTTTTTACATGGAATGGAAGAGATAAAGAGAGTCTAAAACAATTATTTGTAATATAAACTTTATTTGATTGTAATATAACATGTAAACAACCTTGAGTGACAAACAGAAACATTGAACAACATTTGATTGAATACTGGACAAGTTCTTACTCATACTCAGCTGATTAAAAAGGTCTAATAATGTGTTTCTACAATATGCAAAGCAACAAGAATTGCAAATGTATATTATATACTAACAGTTATAAACTCAACTTTGTATGTTGAATATTAAAGTAGATGAATAGTCTTACAATCGTTTAAGATTTGGGTTTTGATTCTGCCATGCATGCCCAAAATGTATTAAATGATATTAAGAAACTATAATACCATTCTCATTTCAAGTACTTTCACTTTCTAACGACTGACATTAAATATGAGGACATCACCCTTATTCAATACCAAGTACTAAGATCAAAATGAAAACCAATGGGTCATAAGGTAATTATTCAAAACATCCCATGCAAAGAATCCTGAAGATGTATTCTTGTAGATCAGCAAACAGCTTTCTCTCAATGCAATCCAGAATACTTTTGCCTTGGTGCATGGCCATATGCTATAAAAATAATAATTTACAGCATCATCTATATTAAAATCTTGCTTATAAAATACCAGGCATAACTGCCACTTATGCAAACATTTAAAGAGGACACATTGAACTATAAGGAGGAAGGAATCTATGACTGCAATTTAATCAACATCCAAACCAAACCTAATCTAATATAACACTTCCCAACAGCTTTTCCTATTTATTAAATAAGGGAAGGGAAGGTTCAGTATCTATCTGTATGAATTGTCTATATACCAATTTTGCTGGTATTCCCATATTTGAAAGGGAGTCAGATTATGAAAGTTTTTGTAATTGGGAGTAAACCCATAATGGTCATTATGACTGAGCAAACCAATTAGACTTGAGAAATAATTGAATTTGAAATGTTTGCTACTATTGTATCTCCATATTATCTGAAACTGAATTCTAACCCTTGTGGCCCTATAATCTTTATATTGCTCTGTCTTTTCTTCCATATATCAGCATTATGGCAAACTCCAAACTCAGTCTAGTTATTCCAATAAAATAGGTTATTATCTATTTTAATAGTTGGGTGCTTCAAAAGTCTAGAGATTACTAATGCCCAAACGCCCCCTCTTATTATTATATCTGGTCAAATTTTCTTCAAATAGTTCCAGCCGACCTGGATACCATACATTGTGGGAAGATTTTTATAACTTGGACTCTGCTTAAGAACAGTAATACTCAACCCTTCCTGGTATTAAAACTTGTAATCAGATAATCTGATAAACATTCTGCATTCAGAGATGAAATAAGTGACTAACCAATGTTAATTTAATGCCTAAATAATCCACCTGGGTAACCATTTCAAATGAGAAATTCAATAAATTAGTTAATACAAATTAGCCTTCTTGAGATCAAGGAAATGCCCTTGTTTTACTAATATTGAGACTAAATTCTAACACTTGCATAAATTATTTATACATATGCATTAACTTAATAATGTCTATGAGGATTAGCTAGCCATGAAATAGTTCAGAGAAACATTTTAAAGAGCATCTGCTACCAAACTGAACAACAATGAGAACAAGTGGCCAATTGGCCTAGTTCCTCTTTGTAAAACCATTTGAGAAGTTATACCACTAGTATTTAAATATGTAGAGGAGTTATGATATAAAATCTGCCACTTTATAATAAAAGAGAGAGGGTGAATTCAATAAGTTGCAGCACAGCCTACACAAAATGCTCCATTGCAATAGATAAAATGGCATTTGTTTCAACAGTTGCTCTTGAAGTTGTATACAGAACCAGACTCTAATAAGTTTGCACCCCTCACTTTTCTTTTAATAAACCCTTAAATATTATGGGTAACATAATGTATCAATTTGGTTGCTAATACTCATGCATAAATCTAAAAGTCTAATTGTAACAATGAGATTGACGTATAATTATAACAGACTAATGTGTCCTTCTTTGATTTATTGACAAATAATACCACAGCACTTTTAAGATGACTAGAAAATAACTCAGATATTTAACTACATGATATTATTAATATAAATATTGAATAAGTTTATTTATTTATGCTTTGTAAAGTCTTGGGGATATCCTATCCAAACCAGGTGGCAACTTAATTTCTTACAATGTTATAGGTTTATTGAAGAAGATATAAATATATGACAAGCTATAATTCTTTCAGCATTATTTCATTAACCTTGGTAGATTGAGTAATAGCATATCCATTGTCTTCATATAGTTCTGTAATCATAATTTCCTTATTTAATTCCTGACATCTACATGCTGTAACTTTCTGCAAGGTAAGGCCATTGGACAAGTTTAATATCTTATATCTTTCTCACTTACTATGCACATTGGAGAAAAAATAAGCATTATATTACTATTAGCTGCTTTCAGTTGCATAAACATGTTTCTATGCACATATCCTGTAGTTTAATATTCCCATTCCAAATTCTTCCTCTAATGTCTTAAAGTATATTTGCTATAGTCTGTTTTGTGAATTCTGGATGGACTGGTAAAAATTAGATGTTTTGTTTAAATTATATCTACTTCATAATTATAGAGGAAAGTTTTCCTCTTGATAGTGGCTAAAAGTCAACAATCCATCCTGGAACTCAGAACATAAGTTTTAATTATTGAGCCAAGTTTTGTCAAACTTTCAAAAACAGACTTCTTAAAGCAAATATTTCATTTCCATTAACATCATAGAATGAGCTGACAAATGGCTGGTTATAATCTGTGCATCTATCACACCAACTAATTAGGACTCAAACATTAAAATCATATCAGTTATACTAATATGATTTTCTCTATTACTAATATAAGTATAGTCTGCTCTAAGTAATATACAGACATACACAATGGCCAAATTCACCATAGTACTCTCAAAGTAGTAGTGGAGTTAATTTACATCAGATGGAAGACTGTTTATCAACAGGTCTAAAACAGTGTTAAAAAAACCTGCAGCAATCACAAGAAAATTTGCATTAAAAAAATCATTAGCTCATTTACCAAAATATGACACAAATCAGGAAAGACAACACTGGGCCTGCAATGAATATATACCAATAACCTCCAACAGGGTGATGGAGCTAAAGCATGGATTCATCTTCCTATGGATTCATCTTCCTATGGATTCATCTTCCTATCCAACTTTTCTTGATTTGCTGTACCTGCCATTTAAGAGAAATTTGCATAATGTTGGCAACTCCCCATTTTGTAGCAGATGTACAACTAGAAACAACAATCCTCTTCCAATATTAATAAAGACACAGATGCCTGACTGAGTTTAGCGTCTTGCAGAAATATTAGCTTATAGATTTTCTGAAAATGCAACTGACACTGTAACTTTTGGACTAGAGTTAAGGTCTCTAATATACAAAGTATTTTGAGAGGTGGGAACACTTCATCCTGCATATTTCAACTACCATATAATATACAATACAGTAACTGCAAACACCAACTAATGCATGAGATAATCAAAAAATGAGTCTAACATTTCATTAAATAAGAAAATATGCAGAAACTGATTAATACATCTGCCCAGTTATACCTAAAAAATAATGAAGCAGTTTATGATGAAATAGGACACTATGGTATTAAAACAGCTATGTACCCAAGACATGCCAGTAGCATAGAGGGTTAAAGCCCTGACTGTAGTTCAGGTGAGTGACAGAATGTCATGGAAGGGATGGGCGTGCCCATCAAAGGTGGGAGGGCAATCATCGATACTCTCCTTAAGTAGAGGTTTTGTTCAAAGAGGGGAGTTGCCCTTTGATGTAATCATCAAGAGTAGGGGGGTAGGAAAGGGAGTAGGTAGATCATAAAAAATCTCCCAGGATAGAAGGACAGTTAAACCATGTCCCCAGGACAGTCTTAGCATCCATGACCGGGGAGGTTGGAAGCTGGTAGACCCAGAGTGGACATCAGGTACTATAAGACAAGATAAACCAGTTAGTCAAAAAAATAGTTCATATCCTGCACTATAATATACCAAATGTTTTGGCATTATGGGTGGGAATCTGAGTACAAATGTTTGTAGACTATGGTAAGGGTTGCTATGAAGATAAAGTTAGTGTTATGCATGTGTGCCAATGTATGTAATATCAGCCTGAGTGCCTTGTGTAGTTACAGTGTTACAGAAAGGGTTTTATTAAGATGAGGTGTAGGAGTTGTGGTAGGGTTAGCAGAAGTGTTTACTTGCTTTGTAATATAACTACTATTCAGAAAAAGTATGTCTAAATTTTGTGGTGGTTTTTGTTGACCAGTCAGAAAAGAAAACAAAATGGTTTTGTTTCATTTTTGATAACTTTTTCATGTGTTTTCACTAGAGTGAATTTTGATCATTACTGTTTGATTATTTTGTATTCAACCAGTAGTTTATTTGGCTAGTTGACATACACTCTCCTAAGGATTCATTAAAGGCCCAAGAGTAAGCCATAGAGCTCTTGCTGAAAAAGTCCTGCTCCCATAGCGTGGTAGTTTGGAGTCCTGAGATATGTTAATCATGGGTCTGAGCTAATTTGCATGTCTCTGAATCACAGTTACTACCATAATGTGCACAGATCATTGCTGAACACTGCTGTACTATACTCCTGCTCATGTAGACACTGGCTTCCCCCAGTCACTCTCACTATCACCACAGTCCCCACACATTTCTCTCTCTCTGCCCTGTCATGGTTCCTCCCACTATCTGATCCCCATCCTGACGTTTGTACCTTTATGACCCTGCCTAGTCATTCGTGGATAGTGTTCACCCTACACCATGATCCTAGTACTGTTTTATACGGCATTATTGCACAAGTCTTTATAGTGATCCCTGATGACTAAAGTCCAATCCCAACTGCAACCCCCATACATCTACTATTGTCAATAAGGCACTTAAGTAAATTGTATTCCTGGTGTCTAGTGGCTTCTTCCAGTGGTTGTGGTGGGTAGCTGAACATTGCAGTATTGAGTAGCATAATATGGTGGGGTTGGCCATGCTGATCTACATGGCTGAGTGAATTTCTTGAATCACTTGGTGTGTAAATGTCTTTCTGGAAGCAGTTCTGGGGGAGAGACTATATGGTTAATTAACATACGCCTATCCCACAGAATGCCTTATTAGCATTCAGCACGGCCATGGGGCTAGTCCTGTATGATGCTATATATGTATACAGCCATAAACAGAGTGATAGTGTTTAAAGATAGATAGATACATAGATAGATAGATAGATAGATAGATAGATAGATAGATAGATAGATAGATAAATTATTTCATATAAATATATTCTGAAGAAGTTTCAAGTCAACTGCAAGGAATAAAAGTGCTAGCTACTTTGTGTTGTATTAAACTGTTTAGTGCCAGTCAAAATGCATGTCTGTGGTGTGTAGGAAAAACACAGGCTACCCAGAGAAAAGCTACACCAACACAGGGGAGATTATGCAAATTCCATACAAAGAGTGACCAGAAGTCAGGATTCTGGGTGTGTAAAGTGCAGATCATCGGTAAATCAATATATTGTTAATCATAGATATAGTTAGATAAATGCTATAAGAATATGAAGAACATTGCTGATAAGAATCATCTTGATCAAAGTCTGTGTCAAATGTAACAAAGTATCAAGGAGACTTTCTTTTTCTAAATAAAGTGATTGCATTAAGAACAGTATTACTTTAAACGCGGAGGACCAGCTCTCCCTTAACATCAAGACATTTCTACCTTCTAAATTCATAAGCACATTCAGATCATCATACCTTTTTCTTTTTGTAGGCCTCAACCAAACATGTATGACAAAGGTACAATACTTACAAATTTATTATAATACTGTCCAAAAGTACAATATGTACCCATAAAGAATAATATACCACACACAAGTATAACAGTGCATAGGCTCAATCATTTTAGTCCTAAATATTACCTGTATTTACTGCTGGCTACCCTGAAACACTTGGTAATAAAGTGGAACTAAATACAGGCGGTAGTATTCATGTACATAAATGTGCATGTATCAGTTACAGGTGGTAGTATTCATAGGTTCATAAGTTCATAGGTAGGTACTAGACTATCGGCCCTGGGGCCTATACAAGCCCAGCCAAAAAGGTACCCTGGCTTTTGCCACACAAGAAAATTATTTTCCTGTGCCACTGTTGAGCAGAGCCACAGAGGTGATCCCTGTGGTGAATTTCCTATTTCCCATCCAATCATCAAGATTTTTCTTGAAGAGTGCTAATGAGGAGCTTTGTTTGATATAGACAGGTAGTTTATTCCAGAGTATGGGAAGTCTCTGGGGCAGGAATCTATCCCTCCGGCATGTTCTGTTTATTGTGGTGACAAGGTTTAGGTCCCTAGAGTGTGTAGCTCAGAGGGATTGGGATTTCTTTAAGTGGAGCATGTCCAAAAGCTCTGGGTTTGACATAGCTTTGTATGTTAGGCAGAGATCACCTCTGAGTAGGCATTATGCGACGGAGTAAAGCTGGAGTTTTTTGAGACAGTCTGCATAGGGCATCTGTTTGAGGCCGGTAATCCTTGTTGTGAGGTATTTCTGCGGCCTTTCCAGTTGTTGTAGATGTCTTGTGAGGTACATACCAAAAGGGGCGTTGTACTCTCTAATGGGTCTAATGAGTGATGAGTAGAGGGGAACAATGACCTCTTTTTTTCTGGATGAGAAAACTTTTGTGATGAGGTGTGTCACATAGAAGGATTTCCTGACTACTCTGGCGATGTGATTATCAAAGGAGAGACTACTGTCCACATGTGTCCCAAGGTCTCATCACACTTTCGGTGTTAAGTATACTACTGCCTATGTTGTAGTTCATGGGTAGAGTTTTTAATCAAAGAGGATGACAATGCAATTTTTGGCATTGAGCTTGAGGCCATGGCTTTGACACCAGGCATCTGTCTCAGTGAGGCACTTTTGTAGGATGTCCACATCATTAGGAGTTTCAATTATGGCTCCTAGTTTGCAGTCATCTGTGAACTTCGTTAGCTAAAGACCTTCTGCGCTAGCCTGTACTTCAGAGAAGTAGATACCAAACAGGAGAGGACTCAGGACTGAACCCTGTGGTACTCCACTTGTCACTGGTCTGAAGTCGAATTTGGAGTCTGCTACTTTCACAGTGTGGTTCATAGGTTCATAGGTTCATACTAGGCTATCTGCCCTGAGGCAATTATAAGCCTAGCTCGATTCTGTATGGCTTACGCCACCCCTTGATTTGAGTATACTGTGCCCTTTTTAAGGTTTAGTTTACTGTGCCTCTGTCTAATAGTGACATGGGAGTAATCCCTGGGACAAACCTA
Organism: Protopterus annectens; assembly: GCF_019279795.1. Classification (NCBI taxonomy): domain Eukaryota; kingdom Metazoa; phylum Chordata; order Ceratodontiformes; family Protopteridae; genus Protopterus; species Protopterus annectens. The sequence goes on from NC_056739.1 coordinate 1,218,181,486, forward strand.
CGATCCCCCATCCACCTATCGAGATTCTTCTTGAAGAGATTCAGTGAGGTGCTCTGCCTCACATGAACTGGAATTCTATTCCAGAGCAAAGGGAGCCTCTGGGTTATGAACCTGTCCCTCCAGCAAGTTCTATTTATTTCTGTGCTGAGGTTCAAGTCCCTCGAGTGTGTGGCTCTAAGGGATTTAGATTTACTGAGGTGGAGCATGTCCATTAATTCTGGATTTGACATAGCTTTGTATGTCAGGCATAGATCGCCTCGAAGTAGGCGGTATGCAACTGAGTAGAGCTGGATTTTTTTAACCGAGCAGCATATGGCATCTGTTTGAGACCCTTGATCCTCTTGGTGAGATACTTTTGGGGTCTTTCTAATTGCTGCAGGTGTCGGGTAAGGTACATCACAAAAGGGGCATTGTATTCTATGATGGGCCTGAAGAGGGATGAATAAAGGGGCACGATTACCTCTCTTGATCTAGATATGAAACCCTTCGTGATGAGGTGGGCTATGTAGAAGGTCTTGCTAACCACTTTGGCAATGTGGTTTTCAAAGGAGAGATTGCTATCAACTTGGGTCCCCAGGTCCCTAATAACTTTATCTGTACTTAATGGGTTTCCGCCTATGTGGTAATTTGTGGGCACATTGTTTTTGCTAAAGGGTATGACTATACATTTTTGGCATTTAGCTTTAAACCATGGCACTGGCACCAGTTATCTGTCTCTGTGAGACCTTTTTGAAGGATGTTTGTGTCAGCTGGAGAGTTGATTATGGCGCCCAGTTTGCAGTCGTCTGCGAACTTGGTGAGCCATAGTCCTCTCATGTTTGCCTGTACCTCGGAAAAGTATATACCGAACAAGAGTGGTCCCAGGACAGAACCCTGTGGGATGCCACTTGTGACTGGTTTTGAGTCTGACATGGCTCCAGCAACTCTCACTCTGTGGGTTCTGTCTTTGAGCCAGTTTGCGACCCATCTTGTGACATAGGGGTTTATATTTAAGCTGGATACCTTATCTATGATGCCCGAGTGGGGTATTGTGTCAAATGCCTTTGCAAGGTCCAGATAGGCTGTGTGGACTACCTTCCCTTCATCTATGGCTTTGGTGACTGTTTTGAAGAAGTCAACCAGGTTCAAAAGGCAGGATCTGCCCTTGACAAAGCCGAACTGGGTAGGATCTAGTGTCTGTAGGTCCCCAATGTCTTTGTTTATGAGCGCCATGATGATCCTCTCCATAGCCTTGCAGACTAAGCTAGTCAGGCTTATGGGGCGATAGTTTCCAGGGTCCATAGAGGCTCCACCTTTGTGGAGTGGGACCACTGTTGCTGTACGCCATTCTGTGGGCACATATCCTGTAGTGAGGCTGAGATTGTATAGCTGTTTTATTTGAGGGATTAGTTCCTCTTGGAGTTCATGTAGGACGCAACCTGGGACGCCATCTGGTCCCATGGAAGCAGTGTTTTTTGCTTTGGAGAGGGCAGCCTTCACCTGAGCATCAGAGATGTTTGGGAGGCAGCCCTCTGCTGGGATAGATATTTGCTCTTTTGGGGGGGAGGGGTGGAGAAGTTTGCACTGAACCTGTCTGCCAGGGTATTGGCGATGTTTGTGGGTTCAGTGTATGTTTTGTCATTTAGAATCAACTCAGAACAAGTCTGGGAGTTGCATCCCAGGTTTCTAACATAACTGAAAAAAGCCTTATGATTGTCTTTGGTGTCCTGTGCAATTTTTCTCTCGAAGCTGGCCTTGGAGGATTTGATGAGGGATCGTAATTTTTTGCTAGTACTGATCAGAGATGCCTTCCCTATTAGGGATTTTGGTCTATCATGTAGTAGCTTCCTCCTTCTGTTGTACAGTTTATTTATGGCAGGGGTCCACCAGACTGGACGCCTGCCTTTGGATGATTGGGTCTTGGTTTTGTTTGGGATAGCATGATTCATGCATTCCTGGAGATGTCCATAGAATGCGTTTATATAGGATTCTGCAGTTTGGGCCATAGTTTCCACTGGCCCTGGGGCCTTGAAGGATTCCACTTCAGTTTTGAGAAGTGAGAAGTTCGCTTTTGAGAAGTTTTTCACTGTGGTTTTCTGGGCTGGCGGTGGGGTTGGGATGTGGACATCCAGTGAAATTAATTTATGGTCTGATCTTACCAATGAGGGATATACTTCTGGTGTGGAGCATAGAGTCCTCATGTTGGTAATGATCAGGTCTAGTATGTTGTCCCCTCTTGTGGGAGTGGTGACTAGTTGTTCCATAGCATTTGAGTTTATAAATTCCAGGAACCTTTGGGCTAAGGTGCTGGGGCTTGAGTAGTGCTCCCAGTCAATGTTTGGGTAGTTGAAGTCACCCAATATAATGGTGTTCGGAGAGATCTTCATGTTCTCCAATGTTTTCAGGAAAGCCGAGTGGGATTCCTGACTTTGAGAGGGTGGTCTGTAGGATGCTATAAACTGAAAAGCAGTCTTGCCCACTGTTAGTTGCACATGGATGGTCTCCGATACTTCGTGCAATGCCACTAACCTGGAGGTGTGGATATCCTTGATAAATATGGAAACTCCCCCTCCTTTTGTGGTTCGGTCCGGGTTTTGGGGCCGAAAAGCATGATATGAGGTATAGCCTGGTAGTGCTGGGGTGCTCTGTGGAGCCTTGAACCAGGTTTCTGTCACTGCACAGATATCGATGTTCTCCATACTGAGGAGAGCTTCGAGTGCGTGCATCTTGAGGTTAAGACTTCTGGCGTTTAGCAGCATTACCCTTAGTTTCTTGTTCCTTGTGCTGTCTATGGGGGTGGGTTTGACTTTTGAGCCTTGCCTAACAAAGGCACTATGGGGTTGGCAAGAGCCTTTGCCAGTATCCGAAAGCCCAGTGGTGACAGGTGCAAGCCGTCCCTAGCGAAGCAACGTGGCTTGTCGAGCATGTCATCCCAGGCTGACAGACACTGCATCCCCTTTGAATGACACCAAAATTTTAGCCAATTGTTAAAATCGATCATTTTATCTTTGTACTGTGGCATCATTCTAGGTGAGGGTAAGATGCTGCTCAAGGTCAGGGTCATACCAGCCTGGGCTACATGATCAGAGAGCTCCACTATGTCTGTTTTCATGTAGTCCAGGGAGGTACGTCTCAGGTCATTCACACCAGCATGTACAATGACTGAGTCATATTTGTATTTGCTTTGGAGTGACCTGAGTGCTTGCGTTATGTGGCAGATCCTAGCACCCGACAGGCAGCTCACCGTGACCTTCTCTTTATTCAGCCTGGTGAGCGGGACGTCAGTGTGTCTGACAATAGAGTCACCTATTACAAGAGTATTAGGTGTGTTATTCAGCCTTAAGGGCTGTGGCTGCTTGGCACACTGACTTTGTGGGCTATTTTTTATTTATTTATTTAACATTTGTTGACCGGGAAAGTCCGACTAGGTTCCACAGAGCCTGTTTTCAGCGGAGGCCCGGGGAGAAATGCTCCAGATGCATGTCTTTGGAATGTGGGAGGAAACCGGAGTACCCGGAGGAAACCCACGCGAACACAGGGAGAACATGAAACTCCACACAGAAGGCACCCCAGCCGAGTATTGAGCAGGAGAACCTCTTGCTGTGAGGTGACAATGTTAACCGCTGCACCACTGTGCCACCCATAGTGTGTTGTGCGTGTTTTGTTTTGAGGTAGCGTTTGCTTGGATGTCTGTTTTGGAGGTCTCTGTTGCTTAGGTAGATTTTTATTTAGAGCCTCCGAGTATGTTTTTGTGTATTTATGTGTTTGGTTCGCTGATGTGGTGGGACTATGTGATACTGGAATTGTGTTGTGTGAGGTTACCTTCTCCTCCTGACTGGTTACACCAGTTTTGAGATGAGAGAGCTCAGCCTCCAGTTTGGCTAAATAGTTGCATCTCTCACATATATTTGAACCTGTTTGGAGGAGGAGAGGGTTGTCCGTGTACATGAGACAGTTGTAACATTGCCTCAAAATTCCCAGATTCACCAGCTGGACTGGGGAGGAAACCATTGACTGACCTTTGGACATGCTAGAGTAATATAGGGAAACTGAATTTAAGACGGACCAATAGGGGACAGGGTAATCGAAGAGAGTATAAGAGTAAGTAGTGCTTATGGTTTAATAATGCTAACTTGTAGGATTACTTAATTGGACCAGTGAAGGGCCTTAGAATGAGAATATGGTGTTTAAATTGAGAGATAGAGCAGTTCTAAGGGAAAAGTGAAGAGCAGACTTTGTGGAGCCAGGAATAGTTTAAACCCAATTAGGTGGCGCTGCCCGCTGTTGCGCTATGCACAAAAACACGCAAAACCGCGCATAAGAGGGTTTTAAGAGAGGAAGATGAAGGAGTTTTGGAATTGACCCAAAATGGCCAATAAAACTACAGTTTCAAGTCAGTAACCACTCCCACAGGGGCAGGCAGGCTGCTCAATGTTTTTCACTGCCACTGATCAACAGAGAGACTTCCCTTTAGCCCAAGCAAAAAATGGCCTCACAGAAACTTACAAACAGTTCAAGAACAGCAAGCCTGTAACTGAACTTTTTTAAATCTCAGAAAAGTGGGAAAAAAGTAAGATTATTTTTTTGTTTTTTTGTTTTTTTTCAGAGATAGCAGAGGTTCACAAGTATTAACAAGTTATAACAGTGCAGTAAATGACCCCACCCAAGAGTGCTAGGCCAAAGACAGATAAAATGCAAGTTTTGAGAAAAAAACGATTTTAAAAATAAGTGCAAACAGGAAATTCAGCAAACAGCTTTAGGTTGTGCTCTAAATACAGTTACTAATGCAGAAATCAAGTTTAACAAGCCAGAAAATGCTCAAAATAGGTGGCTATGCAGAAAAACTTAGCAAATAAACTGAGGAAAAATACCTAAAATCTCAAAAGTGGGTTCTGTCAGTGAGCCAGTTGGCAACCCATCTTGTGACATAGGGATTTATACCTAGTTTGGTGAGTTTATCTATAAATCCAGAGTGGGGGATGGTGTCAAAAGCCCTGGCAAGATCTAAATAGGCTGTGTGAATCACCTTACCCTCGTCTATGGCTTTGGTGACTGCTTCAAAGAAGTCTATCAGGTTTAGGAGACATGATCTACCTTTTACAAACCTGAACTGGGTGGGGTCCAGAGTTTGGAGATTACCAATGTCTTTGTTTATAAGTTCCATGATGATACGTTCCATGGCCTTACAGGCCAGGCTCGTCAGGCTAATGGGGCGGTAGTTCCCACGGTGCATGGTGGCTACCCCCTTGTGGAGTGGGATAACCGTCACTGTGTGCCATTCAGCAGGCACAAAGCCTGAGGTGAGGCTATGATTGAATATGGTACTTAGGTGGGGTGCCAGTTTGTTCTGTAGTTCATGTAGAACACAGCCTGGGGTGTTGTCTGGTCCCATGGATGCTGTGTTCTTGGCTTTGGAGAGTGTGGTTTTTACCTGTGCAGCCGTGATTACAGGAACTTTGCATTCTTCCAGTATAGAGATGGGCTCTTTAGGGGGTGAGAGGGGGCTAAAGTTAGCACTGAACCTATCTGCCAGGATGTTGGCAGGGATCGCAGCTTCTTACTGAGGCTGACCAGGGAGCTCTTCTACTCATGGGATTTTGCTCTCTTTTGCAACAGTTTCTTCCTTCTGTTGTACAGTTTGTTTATGGCAGGGGACCACCAGATTGAATTCCTTTTTTGGAGGATAGCGTCTTGGTTCTGTTTGGGATAGCACGATCCATGCACCCTTGTACATGAATATATTAATTACAGGTGGTGGTATTCATGTACATACATATTCATATATTAATTAGAGGTGGTAGTATTCATGTACATAAATGTGCATATATTAATTACAGGTGGTAGTATTCATGTACATACATGTGCATGTATTTACAGGTGGTAGTATTCATGTAAATAAATGCGCATGTATTAATTACAGGTGGTAGTATACATGTACATACATGTGTATGTATTAATTACAGATGGTAGTATTCATGTACATAGATATGCATATAATAATTACAAGTGGTAGTATTCATGTATATAAATGTGCATGTATTAATTACAGGCAGTAGTATTCATGTACATACATGTGTATATATTAATTGCAAGTGGTAGTATTCATGTACATAAATGTGCATATATTAATTACAGGCAGTAGCATTCATGTACATAAATGTGCATATATTAATTACAGTCGGTAGTATTCATGTACATACATGTGCATGTATTAATTACAGGCATTAGTATTCATGCACATAAATGTGCATATATTAAATACAGGCAGTAGCATTCATGTACATACATGTGCATATATTATTTACAGGTGGTAGTATTCATGTACATAAATGTGCATATATTAATTACAGGCAGTAGTACTCATGTACATACATATGCATATATTAATTACAGGCGGTAGTATTCATGTACATAAATGTGCAGATATTAATTACAGGTGGTAGTATTCATGTACATACATATGCATATATTAATTACAGGTGGTAATATTCATGTACATAAATGTGCATGTATTAATTACAGGTGGTAGTATTCATGTACATACATGTGCATATATTAATTACAGGTGGTAGTATTCATGTACATACATGTGCATATATTAATTAATTACAGGTGGTAGTATTTATGTACATAAATGTGCATGTATTAATTACAGGCATTAGTATTCATGTACATAAATGTTCATATATTAATTTAAGGCAGTAGTATTCATGTACATACATGTGCATATATTATTTACAGGTGGTAGTATTCATGTACATAAATGTGCATATATTAATTACAGGCGGCAGTATTCATGTGCATACATATGCATATATTAATTAAAGGCAGTAGTATTCATCTACATACATATGCATGTATTAATTACAGGTGGTAGTATTCATGTACATACATATGCATATATTAATTACAGGTGGTAGTATTCCTGTACATAAATTTGCAGATATTAATTACAGGTGGTAGTATTCATGTACATACATGTGCATATATTAATTACAGGCGGTAGTATGCATGTACATACATGTGCATATATTAATTACAGGCGGTAGTATTCATGTACATACATGTGCATATATTAATTATAGGCTGTAGTATTCATGCACATATATATATATATATATATATATATATATATATGCATATATTAATTCCAGGTGGTAGTATTCATGTACATACATATGCATGTATTAATTACAGGTGGTAGTATTCATGTACATAAATGTGCATGTATTAATTACAGGTGGTATTATTCATGTACATATATGTGCATGTATTAATTACAGGCGGTAGTATTCATGTACATAAATGTGCATATATTAATTATAGGTGGTAGTATTCATGTGCATACATATGCATATATTAATTACAGGCAGTAGTATTCATGTACATACATATGCATTTATTAATTACAGGTGGTAGTATTCATGTACATACATATGCATATATTAATTACAGGTGGTAGTATTCCTGTACATAAATGTGCATATATTAATTACAGGTGGTAGTATTCATGTACATACATGTTCATATATTAATTACAGTCGGTAGTATGCATGTACATACATGTGTATATATTAATTACAGGCGGTAGTATTCATGTACATACATGTGCATATATTAATTATAGGCTGTAGTATTCATGCACATATATATATGCATATATTAATTGCAGGTGGTAGTATTCATGTACATACATATGCATGTATTAATTACAGGTGGTAGTATTCATGTACATAAATGTGCATATATTAATTACAGGCGGTAGTATTCATGTGCATACATATGCATATATTAATTACAGGCAGTAGTATTCATGTACATACATATGCATGTGTTAATTACATGTGGTAGTATTCATGTACATACATATGCATATATTAATTACAGGTGGTAGTATTCCTGTACATAAATGTGCATATATTAATTACAGGTGGTAGTATTCATGTACATACATGTGCATATATTAATTATAGGCTGTAGTATTCATGCACATATATATATATATATATATATATATATATATATATGCATATATTAATTGCAGGCGGTAGTATGCATGTACATACATGTGCATATATTAGTTACAGGTGGTAGTATTCATGTACATAAATGTGCATATATTAATTACAGGTGGTAGTATTCATGTGCATACATATGCATTTATTAATTACAGGCAGTAGTATTCATGTATATACATATGAATGTTTTAATTACAGGTGGTAGTATTCATGTACATACATATGCATATATTAATTACAGGTGGTAGTATTCCTGTACATAAATGTGCAGATATTAATTACAGGTGGTAGTATTCATGTACATACATGTGCATATATTAATTACAGGCGGTAGTATGCATGTACATACATGTGCATATATTAATTACAGGTGGTAGTATTCATGTACATACATGTGCATATATTAATTATAGGCTGTAGTATTCATGCACATATATATATATATATATATATATGCATATATTAATTGCAGGCGGTAGTATGCATGTACATACATGTGCATATATTAGTTACAGGTGGTAGTATTCATGTACATAAATGTGCATATATTAATTACAGGTGGTAGTATTCATGTGCATACATATGCATTTATTAATTACAGGCAGTAGTATTCATGTATATACATATGAATGTTTTAATTACAGGTGGTAGTATTCATGTACATACATATGCATATATTAATTACAGGTGGTAGTATTCCTGTACATAAATGTGCAGATATTAATTACAGGTGGTAGTATTCATGTACATACATGTGCATATATTAATTACAGGCGGTAGTATGCATGTACATACATGTGCATATATTAATTACAGGTGGTAGTATTCATGTACATACATGTGCATATATTAATTATAGGCTGTAGTATTCATGCACATATATATATATATATATATATATATGCATATATTAATTTCAGGCGGTAGTATGCATGTACATACATGTGCATATATTAGTTACAGGTGGTAGTATTCATGTACATAAATGTGCATATATTAATTACAGGTGGTAGTATTCATGTGCATACATATGCATTTATTAATTACAGGCAGTAGTATTCATGTATATACATATGAATGTTTTAATTACAGGTGGTAGTATTCATGTACATACATATGCATATATTAATTACAGGTGGTAGTATTCCTGTACATAAATGTGCAGATATTAATTACAGGTGGTAGTATTCATGTACATACATGTGCATATATTAATTACAGGCGGTAGTATGCATGTACATACATGTGCATATATTAATTACAGGCGGTAGTATTCATGTACATACATGTGCATATATTAATTATAGGCTGTAGTATTCATGCACATATATATATATATATATATATATATGCATATATTAATTGCAGGTGGTAGTATTCATGTACATACATATGCATGTATTAATTACAGGTGGTAGTATTCATGTACATACATGTGCATGTATTAATTACAGGTGGTAATTTTCATGTACATATATGTGCATGTATTAATTACAGGCGGTAGTATTCATGTACATAAATGTGCATATATTAATTATAGGTGGTAGTATTCATGTGCATACATATGCATATATTAATTACAGGCAGTAGTATTCATGTACATACATATGCATTTATTAATTACAGGTGGTAGTATTCATGTACATACATATGCATATATTAATTACAGGTGGTAGTATTCCTGTACATAAATGTGCATATATTAATTACAGGTGGTAGTATTCATGTACATACATGTGCATATATTAATTACAGTCGGTAGTATGCATGTACATACATGTGTATATATTAATTACAGGCGGTAGTATTCATGTACATACATGTGCATATATTAATTATAGGCTGTAGTATTCATGCACATATATATATGCATATATTAATTGCAGGTGGTAGTATTCATGTACATACATATGCATGTATTAATTACAGGTGGTAGTATTCATGTACATAAATGTGCATATATTAATTACAGGCGGTAGTATTCATGTGCATACATATGCATATATTAATTACAGGCAGTAGTATTCATGTACATACATATGCATGTGTTAATTACAGGTGGTAGTATTCATGTACATACATATGCATATATTAATTACAGGTGGTAGTATTCCTGTACATAAATGTGCATATATTAATTACAGGTGGTAGTATTCATGTACATACATGTGCATATATTAATTATAGGCTGTAGTATTCATGCACATATATATATATATATATATATATGCATATATTAATTGCAGGCGGTAGTATGCATGTACATACATGTGCATATATTAGTTACAGGTGGTAGTATTCATGTACATAAATGTGCATATATTAATTACAGGTGGTAGTATTCATGTGCATACATATGCATATATTAATTACAGGCAGTAGTATTCATGTACATAAATGTGCATATATTAATTACAGGTGGTAGTATTCATGTACATACATATGCATATATTAATTACAGGTGGTAGTATTCCTGTACATAAATGTGGAGATATTAATTACAGGTGGTAGTATTCATGTACATACATGTGCATATATTAATTACAGGCGGTAGTATGCATGTACATACATGTGCATATATTAATTACAGGTGGTAGTATTCATGTACATACATGTGCATATATTAATTATAGGCTGTAGTATTCATGCACATATATATATATATATATATATATATATATATATATATATATGCATATATTAATTGCAGGTGGTAGTATTCATGTACATACATATGCATGTATTAATTACAGGTGGTAGTATTCATGTACATACATGTGCATGTATTAACTACAGGTGGTATTATTCATGTACATATATGTGCATGTATTAATTACAGGCGGTAGTATTCGTGTACATAAATGTGCATGTATTAATTACATGTAGTAGTATTCATGTACATACATGTGCATGTATTAATTACAGGTGGTAGTATTCATGTACATAAATGTGCATATATTAATTACAGGTGGTAGTATTCATGTACATAAATGTGTATATATTAATTACAGGCTATAGTATTCATGTATATAAATGTGCATATAATAATTATTTAGTATATTAACTATCTTAAAAGTCAATATGTTGAAATCAGCAAAATGACACCCCAGTTTGTTGAATGGTGCTTTGTCTCACTGACCCCCCCCTTCCCCCAAAAAAATATGTAATGAATACTGCAATATTTTAAGCTAAATTCAGATGGTCTAAAAGGATGATAATGAGCATTAAGTACTTTGTTTCTGTTAAATCTTTTTAGTAAGGCACATCTCTTTGAGATACTGTATCATGTAAACTGAATTGACTAGAGATGATGGTGCAGCAATAGTCCACATGGACTGGAGGTTTTACTCCTTCACTGTACTCTGACATTTAACCACTGACTTCAGGTTTGATTTCTCCACTGTCCTCTGACATGTAACCTCTGAGCAGATTATATATAATGCTACATTACATTTGGGTATGAATACTGCAGCGTTTTATTCGTGTTTATTGTGGTATGGTTATGAGATCGAAGCCTGAGTGAGCTGTGAAAGCCAACTGTAGGTAAAAGTCATTGCCCTCGAACAAATGTGATATATTGCATTTATACAAAGGCATTACTAAAATTCTTAACTATTTGAATTAATGTTATTGTATAATAGGACTTGTTTCTTTATGCTTGCATTGAGGAGAAAGTCTATTAGTCAGATTAGGATATACTGCTAATGCATTCACTCCTAACCATAAGAACAGTTGCACAGGAGTTCTCTTTCAGTACCAATGTTACTCCTTTCTTTCAAGATATATTTTGGCAACAGACTAACAGACACCCATACTGCTGCGATTCCTTTGCAGGCCATAAGTGTAAATATATGTTTGCAGTGTTTCTTATCATATGTAGTGTGTGTACGGGGGAGAAAATTTTCATTTTTAAGTGAACATTGGTGTTTTATTTTGGAAAGTTAACACCAAAGACAAATGGCATCTGTGTAGCTATAACAAACCTATGGCTACTGAAATGTTTTTTGTGATACAGCATTTACTGTGGGTACACTGATTTCTCTTTCCCAACAGTGTTTATGTTTTTTTTAATAATAATTAATCCTTATTGTGTAATAGAATGACAGTGCACAGTAGGTACAGCCCCTACATGTTAAATGCCTCTACAATTAAATCAGGCGTCAGTTTAGCATCCCCTTCTTTTTCCCTAAGATGATACTTACAGTCCTTCATCCCAAGCTGATATTCATTGCTGTCGGCCTCTTTTTGTTGATACTGCATAGTCAGCAAACCTATCACTGACAAAGCTGCAGTCAGCTGTCATAAATCCAGTAATTGTCTATCAAATATTGTGGTGCCAGTCATCGCACATATAAGCTTTTGTATACACATTTAGTGAATAATAATGTTTTATACACGTGCTGTTTTAACAGAATATAATCAAATCAAGTGCTTGCTGTAACAAAGCTTACTTTACATTGTCACTACTTTTGGAAGCAATTTTCAACAGCTTGCCTAGTATTATCTCCAATGTAAAATGATCTATATGTAACTGGAAAAATATATTTTTTCAAAATAAATTAATAAATCAACAAACTAGCTAGCAAGCAAGTATCATATGAGTACATAAAGGAAGTCAGGAGGCTCTAATTATAAATTTCCTTTTAAGCAGATGATAATCAGTGCAATGTCCAAAGTAGACTACACTATTAAATTATGTCATACTAATGGAAATAATCTCTTAAGTGTCTCCTTTTGCAGAGTAAAACTCCAGTGATGTGCAGGTTCGAAATATTGAGTTTCCAGGAAAGTCATCTTGTGGTATTGAAGTAAAGTGAAGTAGATTCTTGATAAAATCAGGTAGACCCACTTTATCTATACAGAAAGAGAGAGAGAGATTAACACTCACCATACCTACATTCTTGATCTACATAACTTCTTATTGTGGGCAGACAGAGAAACAGACAGACACACACACATCCCAGTCAGTTCATACTTCTACATAAACTCACACACACTGCCACAAATTTGCTCTCTTCACACACCACTTTGACTCTGCTGAATTTTATTAAATTTACCTGTGACCACTGACCACCGTCTTACAGCGGTGCTAGTTAACATGCCTGGTAATGCTATTTTATGCAGGTAAGAGATTCTCTAAATCACTTACCTGTAGTAATAATTTCTTGCAGCCATTTCCAAGGGACAGATAATGGTGAATTAATGTAAGTCACGCCCTTGGAATGTCTCATTATCAATTAGTATGGTCAGTGGGATGGTTCACGCCAATATTTGCCCATGCTCTGCACAAACTCAGACACTTTGAGTGACATCTTTCCTGTAAAAACATGAATGAAATTTCTCCAATACCTAGTTGCACAAAGGACAACTAGCCTGCAGTAACCAGCATTGTCCCCATAGTTGCAAACTGGACACTCCTGACATTGATTGATATTCTCACTCCAACTGTCCAATCAGTAAAAAAGGGTCTGTTGCCATGGATATGAATGATCCCACCATCTCCGTTACCAGCTTGGTGGCTATGGGCATCATGAGGTAATGTAGAAATTGCCTCATGTTTACAGACAACCAGTTAATTCAAACTGATATGGTATGTGAGAGATGTAATCACACAATGCCACTGGAGGCAAAGCTCTGACATAAAAGTTCCCCTAATGTCAATAAAGTTGTCACTAGTACTAGTACGCACACTGCACCCATCACACACAATTCAAAGCAGACATATGCTGCAGCACGTAAATGTAACCTTTCTAAACCACAAAGACCTCCTAGATGAATTACACATAACAAATACCCTCAGCAGCCCCAAATGTACTTTTTACAAACAACACCCACATGAACACATAGAGCTACATCTCATGGAGCCTATAACTCTACGACCATAAGGTAAACCACCACACAATCCAGTATTCTAGTCATTGGAGACTCCATCATGAGACACACCAATGCCTTTCTCACCAGGCTGAGTAAGGAGAAAGTCACGGTCATTTGCTTATCATGGGCTTGGATCTGCTACAATGTGCACACACTCATGTCACTGGACCACAAGTACCAATATGACTCAGTCATAGTTCATGTGCAAGTAAATGACCTGAGATTTACCTCCATAGACTATATGGACAAAGACATCATGGAGTTCTTGGAATATGTATCTCAGGTGGGTATGAGCCTAGCATTGAGCAGCATTTTACCTTCTCCAAGGATGATGCCACAATATGAACAGAAGATGAATGATTAATTGGCTTAGTTTCTCATGTCACTACACGGGGGTACAATCTATATCAGCGTGGAAGGAGATGGTCAACAGACCATGCTGGTTTGTCAGGGAGGGTCTGCATTTTTCCCCTCTTGGATTTTGAATAATTAGCTAAAACATAATCCTCCACCATATTTCCTTTTTTAGGCAATGCCAAATTGAAAGTACTTCTGACATAGCAAATCAAAACCAAGAAAATCTAAAGGTGATATTGTTCAATACTAGAAGTCTAAACAAAAAACTCCACTCCCTACAATCTTTGTTCTCCCTAGAGAATGCTGAAGTCTGTGCGATCATTGAGACATGTTTTAAAGCCGTGCAGAGTGTACCAGCAGTGCAAGACTATAATGCCTTCCATACATTTAGACTAGCCACTATACAGACAGGGACTAAAGGCTGAGGTGTCTCAATTTACATCAGAAATAAATGTACATCAAGGCTGGTCAAACAGACCAATGCACCTGAGCAAAATCCACTACCACTTTCTTGCAAGCTGTAGGCCTCCATCTATGACCCAGGAAATCCATACTATGTATTTAAACTTATTAGAAACACTAACCATGCAAGCCAATACCATATTCATGGGTGACTTTAATTACCTCACTATCAACTGGCACAGACATTCCTGGGTTTTGTAAACACAAACTCCCAGGACCAGATAGTCAATACACAAATGAGGGGTGCAACCATACTAGATATGGTCCTCACTAGTATAGAAGAGTGTTGCACACCCCCGGTAAGGTCATAACACAAAATGGTCTCCTTTGAAGTAAAAATAAAACCTGGACCCCAAACTAAACCTGGAATATTCAGGAATTACTGTAAGGCTAACCTCCTGCTATTAAGTGATAACCTCAAGTCCCAATATACCCTGAGAACACTGCTGTCTATGCAGAACTGTTCATATAAACCCTGTACAAGCATGTTAGTTGCTGCACAGAGGCAGAAGTACAGAACTAACTCAAAAAAATAAGCCACCCTGGTGGAATCACAAAATCAATAGGCTGTATAACAGAAGGAAGAAAATCATGACAAAAATTAGGAGGTGCAGCACCCAGCAGGATAAAAGCACTCTCATCATAGGTTCATAGGTGTGTACTAGGCTAATGGCCCTGGTGCCTTTACAAGCCTAGCCTATAGGATTACCCTGGCATCGTGCCACCCAACCTTAGTTCCTAGTGCATCTGTCGAGTAGAGCCACTGGAGTGATCTCCAGGCTAAATTTTCTATTCCCATCCACTCATCAAGATTTCTCTTGAAGAGGGCCAGTCAGTTGCTCTGCTTGACATGTATGGGAAGTCTGTTCCATAGCATGGGCAATCTCTGAGTTATGAACGTGTCCCTCCAGCATGTTCTGTTGACTGTGGTAATGAGTTGAGGTCTCTGGTGTGGCATGTGGTGCAGAGGGATTGGGATTTCTTTAGATGTAGCATTTCTAACAGAGCTGGGTCAGACATGGCTTTGTAAGTCAAGCAGAGATCACCTCTAAGTAGGTGATATGAGACAGAGAATAGTTGGAGTTTTTTGAGTCTGTCCATATAGGACAAGTGTTTAAGGCCTAGGATCCTCTTTGTGAGGTACGTTTGCAGCCTCTCCAGTTTCTGCAGATGTCTAGTGAGGTACATGCCAAATGGGACATCAAACTAAGCAAACAACTCAGAGGACAAATAAAGTCTACCAAAACCCAATTTGAGTTAAGTTGTGCCTCCCAGGCCAAGGATAACAACAAAGCATTGTTTAGCTATGTCCGCAACCTCAAAGGCAATACACAATTGTGTGCAGGGCTCATTGTAAATGGATCCATCTATAATGAGCCAGAACATAGCAAACCTTCTTACTAGTGTTATATGTAAAGCCATGTAAATAATTATCATTGTAATGATCAATAGATATATAGTAAACCTCCAGACACTGGACCCAACCCATTTTGGTTTCATCAAAGGCAGATCATGTCTACTCAACCTGATGGACTTCTTTGAGAAGGTAACCAAAGCAATGGATGAGGGAAAAATGTTTCACACTCACTACCTTGACCTGGCCAATGCATTTGAAACAATAACCCACTCAGGCATTGTTGACAAACTCAGGAGGTTAGGTAAAAATTTGAATATCTTGCTGTAATAAATGCAAACTTGTAAATTTGTAGTAGAAAATTTTCCAAGATTTAATAATATTCCCTTTGAAACTTGGAATAACTTCACTTGTGATACTGAGGGTGTTGTCTACACCCTCAGATGCCCTTGCAATTTATTTTATATTGGGGAGACCAAGAGGGCATTCAAAGTGAGACTACTAGAACATGTAAGGGATATTTATAATAAAAAGAAAGAAAGCTCTATAGCAGTACATTTTCAGCAATTTCATGATAGTAATAGTGAAGGGTTACAAGGAACTATTTTAGAGAAAATAAATGTGTCACTTTTTGATGAATGTCTTCTTAAAAAACAGCTTTTAACTAAGGAATCAGTGTATATTTTGAAATGTAATACTTTGTACCCACATGGGTTAAATGAAGAATTAAATTGGAGAATGCTCATTTAATTGTTTAATTGTTAATTGGTTATAGTATTTTAGGCAAGGTTTTATGATGCTCTTTACTCCTTGAAGGCTTTTTTTTGGGCCGAGACATCAGAGACAGAGATTTTACAATAAACCTGTGTTGGATTCACTGGCTGGTTGAATTTTATATTTTTTGTTTGTGGTGGTCGTTTTCTATTTGTATTCATGGCCAGTGATCCACAATACAACTTGCCACATGTTTTTTGTGAGACCATTGGAGATGGCTTACAGATGTCCTTGGACAGCTTTCTAAATAATGCTTCGGATTGTAATTTACATCCAATCATGGGACTGGTAACATTCAAACTATGTGTACTACATGGGACAAATGGGAAGAAGAAATAAATAAACGTTACCATAATCCGTTCAACAATGTGGGAAGAAAGTTACCTTCATCTTTATCTGAAGAAAGTAAGTCTCTTTTTGAACAGTTGAAAAAATATATTTGGAAAGAGACCTCTACTTTCTTTAATTTGTCCGGTTTGCAAAAATATCTGGATTTGGACATTACACCTAGAGGGTTGAGAGTATTTAAGGATCTGACTCTGCCCTTTGATCTACAAAATGTTTCTTATATACAATTTCATAAATGTTGGGTAGCAGTGGCACACAAGTGCACTTTAGAGTGGGTGAATATCCTGTTAGGCCGTGGCAGAGTTAAAAGATCAGATTAAAAAAGTGTGTAATACTTTGTCAGCAGGCACACATGCCCAAGTGCTTGATGCTTTTCTCAATGACATTAATTTAAGAGTAAAAGACTATGAAAGGGAACTAGTTGAAAGGAAGAAGTGAAAACTACTACGAGATCTCCATGGCTATGAAAATGGGAAGGCGTTTTTCTCAAAGGCCAGTCGGAAGAAGGCTCACAATCATGTGAGGTTTCAGAGGGCAGAAGATGGTTTTCAAACGAACAATTCCTCGTTTTCAGCATCAGATGGACATTACACTTCATGTGATGAAGAGGCAGAAAACCAAGAGGAATACCCTGTTTTGCCGGCAGCTCAGCAACCGGAACGACATTATCAAACCTTTCGGAATGATACTAACAACTACAGGGGAGGAAGGCAAGGCAGAAAATGTGTACATAAACAACAAGGACATTTTCAAAGGAACTCCTACCCCCAGAGGGGGCATAAAAGAGGTAAAAGATAATTTGCAACCTCAATTGAGTAAGAGTTATATTGTAAATCTTTCTGGACATGTCTTTTCTGATTGTGAACTTGTGGTTTTGAACGCGGCCTAAAATTTATTCCCACTGTGGTACCTCGTATTTATGACATCAAATGTGATGTATTTCAATTTAGTAGAACACTACATCTAAAGCATTTTTTTAGAAAAGAAGGTATAGATGATAATTTGATAAATTGTAATGACAGTGTGAATACGTTGTGTGAAAGCTTTTTTACATGTGAATCTGACAGTTTATTTAATGTTTATTGTAGGTTAGATACTAGTAATGTTTACAGAAAAAGTGTTTTCTTACCTCCATTTTTAAATGAAGTAGTTCATTTTTCCAATATGTTGAATTATGCTATTGAAGATGTGTTTAATAATTTTGTTAAAAATAGACAGCATGTTGATTATAACTTATCCATTACAGAATGGAAAGCTCTTCAAGCTTTAAGTAAAATGAAGGATGTAATTTTTAAACCCTCAGACAAAGGGAATAAGCTTGTCATTATGCATTATACTCAGTATATGGCTATGTGTATTGAACATTTATAGGACGATAACATTTATGAGAGAACTGACATGTTGGCATATAATGAAGCAATTGCTGAGTATGTTGAGTTATTGCACAAGGGTAATAGACTTGGTTATTTCTCAGAAACTGATATTAAGAAGAAGTTTAATATAGATGGATGTAAAATGGCATATTTTTATTGCCTCCCCAAGATTCATAAAAATTTAAATAGCCCACTGGGGAGGCCTATAGTCTCTGGTTGTGGATATTTTATCCATAAACTATGCCTTTTTTTTACATACTTATTTAGCACCTGTAGTATATACTTTGCCATCTTATATTCAAGATATATTTGATTTTTTGCAAAAGATTAATGATATTAAGTGAAACAGTAACATGTATTTTTTTTACATTAGATGTTAAAAGCCTCTGTACGAATATTAGCCATAATTTTGGCATGGAGGCTTTGAGATTTTTTTTAGGTATCTCACCAGTGACAGAATATATAGTAGACTTGGTATATTTCTGTCTTACACATAACTTTTTTGAGTTTAATAATAATCTTTTCAGGCAGAGACAAGGCACAGCAATGGGGACTGCTTTTGCCCCCATGTATGCTAACATTTTGAGAATGAATATATCTATAGGAATATTTTTTTTTGTCAGCAAGTTATTAGGCACTATAGGTATATTGATTATTTCATTTTTATAGCTGAGGGGGGGGGCAGGATTTAGTAACATAATTTGTTAGTTCTCTATATAATATTTGACATGGTCTACAATTTGATGGCCTTAATATAGGGATACATATTCCTTTTCTGGATGCAGTCATTGGTATTAGGAATGGTTCTGAACTAATGATGTCAGTGGACAGAAAGTTTGATCAAGGTACACAGTTTGTTCATGGCCATAGTTGTCATCCTACACATACTATGGAAGCACTTCCTTATGGTGAGATGCTTAGAATATCTAGGTTGTGCAAGAATATCTATAATTTTAAACAAGAATTGTGTAGAACTGTAGACATGATTATTAAAAGAGGCTACAACAAAAGTCTAATTGAGAAGAGTTGGAAGAAATTATGCAATCATTTTGACAAAATAAATTGTCATGCTAGTAGACAGTCCTTGGACCGTTACAAAATGACTGGCAGAGAACATAAGGAATTTATTTATTTCGTTACAACATTTGGATGCTTTAGTTCAAAAGTTGTAGAACAAATAAAATATTATTGGAAGCACTTGTGTTCTTTGAAAAATGTCTCTCCATGGCTTGATGGCAGGTTGGGAATCTCCTATAGAAGGGGTAGAAGCATACAAAAATTTATTGTGAGAGGAAGATTTTGTACCCCGCCTATGAAAATAGATCAGAGGTTAAACATCAGGGGCGCCACTTGCTGTAATAAATACAATGCTTGTAAATTTGTAGTCGAAAATTTTCCAAGAATTAATAATATTCCCTTTGAAACTTGGAATAACTTCACTTGTGATACTGAGGGTGTGGTCTACACCCTCAGATGCCCTTGCAATCTATTTTATACTGGGGAGACCAAGAGAGCATTGAAAGTGAGACTACTAGAACATGTAAGGGATATTTATAATAAAAAGGAAGAAAGCTCTATAGCAGTACATTTTCAGCAATTTCATGACAGTAATAGTGAAGGGTTACAAGGAACTATTTTAGAGAAAATAAACGTGTCACTTTTTGATGAATGTCTTCTTAAAAAACAGCTTTTAACTAAGGAATCAGTGTATATTTTGAAATTTAATACTTTGTACCCACATGGGTTAAATGAAGAATTAAATTGGAGAATGCTCATTTAATTGTTTAATTGTTTAATTGTTAATTGATTATAGTATTTTAGGAAAGTTTTGTGTGATGCTCTTTACTCCTTGAAGGCTTTTTTTGGGCCGAGATGTCAGAGTCAGAGATTTTACAATAAACCTGTGTTGGATTCACTGGCTGGTTGTATTTTATATTTAAAAATTTGAATGTCACCTGATGGTAGCCAACCAGTTCTTAGATAGGACCCAGGAAGTTGGAACTGGGGAGTCTACCTCTACAAAGAGGACAGTTACAACTCCTTGGGTTTCAGTCCTTGGACCACTCCTTTTTAGCATTTACTTCTCTGAAGTCAAGGCCAATGTCAGTGGTCTCTGGCTGACTAAATTTGTAGATGATTGCAAATTATGAGCTGTCATTGAATCCCAAACTGATACAAATGTTCTCCAGGAGGGGCTGACACAGACAAACAACTGCTGTCAGAGACATGGACTAAAACTAAATGCCAAGAAATTCATAATAGTATCCTTTGGGAAGTCATCCACCCCTAGTAATTATCATATTGACAATACACCCCTTACAGATGGCCTAGTAATCAGGGAATTAGGGACTCACATAGATAGTAATCTAGCCTTTCTAGCCTTTGAACATCATGTGTGTACAGTAGTGAGGAAATAATTCTATGTTGTGCAACTTATAAACAAAAGTATGGCATCTAAGCCCAAGGAAGTTATTGTTCCACTATATTTGGCAATTATCAGACCTGTCATTGACTACAGTGCTCTATTTTGTATGTACCTAACCAGGCCAATCCAACAACTGGAACATCCGCAGAGGTTTCTCACTAAAAGAACACATGGCATAAGTAAAATGTCCTACGCAGAATGCCTCAAGGCCCTATCCCTGTATGCTGTCTCCTACTGGCTTTGGAGGGGAGATCTGTACCTGGCATACAGGGCATTGTCAGACCCCACTCTGATGGACCTCCTGCATATACACAAAACAAACAACACCAGAATTACCCATTCTAAAGACTGAAACCTTGCCTATGCTATAAATAGGACCTGCTAGAGAGACAGAAATGTATCTCAGAGACTCCCTAATCCAATTTAAGAGCAACTTTGACAATTGGATGGGGAACAGGAAATTTATCCCTGGTTTGGCACTTATGTCTCTAATGGACGAAGGCAACCTGTAAATGGCTCATCTCCTAGGCCCCTGCATGTAAGTGTTTCATCTTCCAAATCCCTGCTTAGACTTATCAAGGGTATTGGAATTTGTCAGAGATTTGGGATGCATGGCTAGGCTTAAAAAGGCCCTTGTGGTCATTATCCTATTAATCACCTATGAACGTATGGATTATGTCAAATCACAATGGGTGGCTTGATGCTGCAATAGAAAGGTGTTACCGTAAGGGGTTCGCCACTCATGTTAGGACTTACTTTTCTGGCAACCCTTTCTGAATCCAAGGGAAGATGTATTGCATATAGGTTTAAATGCATAACCAGTTACATTTTGTGATGCTGTAAAAAAAAAGCACAGCTGATTGCATTGAATATCACTACACATAGAACTCATTTCTGAATCTCCTAAACTTGAAAGTTAAGCAATATTTAGGTGCTTTGTCTGCAAACTTCTTCAGTGTCTGAATGTGAAAATACTTTTGTTTAATAATCAAGTGATTATTTAACAAATTTAATATCAGTGTACATAAAAGACTTCTCTGTGCCTATGCAATAATGTTGATAGAGTAGCCACTAACAAGATAACTTCTTTTTATTCACCGTTTTAAAAATTCTTAAAATTGTTTGCATGACATATGCTGCCTTAATTTTCCTTTCAAGTAAAAATAAAACTAGGTAGCACTTTTAAAAGTGTATGCTTACAATACTGTACTTTTGATATGTTATTATGTAAAGCTGTGGCAACAGTGATTTCTAGTTCACCCTAAAATGTAACTAGAAAAATCAAGATGGTAAAGCACCTGTACGTTCAGGGACCAAAATCCTGGCAAGCTTCAGTTCAAGCCTATGAAAAACTCAAGTGTTCTAGGAAAAACATTGGCTCCACAGTAAAAACAAAGTCAAGCATGATCAATCTAAAATAAAGAGAGTGTCTTAGGATTGCTAATTATAATCTAGAACATCTCAGTGGACAGTTCCTTAATAAAGACTCTGGATAACGTAGTCATAAAATGGTTTATGGCAGATGAGGGCTGAATTCCAGTGTTGTTTTTAAGTAAAGTTACAATTTTTTCTTATACAGTAGCAGCTAGGAATATGGAAGTATGGACGGAATGGTTTGGACAAGTGTAACACCCTGGTCATGGGAGTTTAAAAATAGCCAATGGCTCACTCCCTGTAGTGCACCAAAATTCAAATCCAGTACAGAGTCTTGAGCTTACTTTAAAATTTCAATAACCAAAAGAAAATCACCTACCTAGTAATTAATCCAATAAAAGTAGTCAATAAAATACATGTTGGATTACAAGATGAAACCACTGTCGATCTAATATAAATCTAGATTTCAAACCAGTTTAGCATAAGGCTGACTTGTCTCTAGAATGACTAATTTAATAAATGGAAGAGATTCATAAAAACTGAAGGAATATCAGAATGAAAGATAAACCCATGATTGAACAACATTAAAAACAGACAGTTGAACGTACCACCATGAAGAGAGCACAGATTTCACTTAAAAAGTTTAATGCAACAACGCCAATAAAAAAGGCAAGCAGGACAAGCACTTTCTGCTTAGCCTTCTTCAGATCCTGTTTTCTGGGCCTAAAACTGAATTTAAAAACTTGGATACACCAATCACGGTCTTTTGAAAACCATTGCATCACTTCCTCATGCAGTAGTTGTCACTCAAATGACCACTCCTTCAGTTTACATCACTTCCTCATAGTAGCCATGAAGCATTCCCCATAGTAGCTGTCATGCAAATGAACAATCCCTTATTTTGGGCCAATGGTGTTGAAGCTTTTGCTATCTCCTCCCATTTAGACCACTTTCTTTCAGAATTGGTTCCAACGGTACCATTCCATACAAGCCTGGAGGGCAATCTGCCTTAGGCCTATTATCCATTTGAGTTCTTCTACCTCCATTCTATTCTGCAAGTCACCTCCTCTCAATGTTTCTTTTACAGTAGAGATGATGACCATAAACTTGAATGAGTGGGTGTTATTAAGCTTCACATGTGAATAGAGGGCATTTGTTTCTGCTTTATTCCTTATATCAGATAAATGTTGTAGGATACACTCTTGTAACATTCTGTTTGTTTTGCCTATATAATAGGCTGAGCAAAGAGAGCATGTAGCGATATAAATTACATTTTTGGTGTTGCAAGTAGCCCAGCTTTGTAAGCTATAGCATTTTCCTGTTTTGGATGTTTGAAAATGTTACTTGCATTAATCAAATGACAAGCCTTACAGCAGCCACATTTCCACGTGCCTCTACATGTATATGCAATATTATTTGCTCTTTTATTAATGCCGTCCTTATGGCATAGCAGCCTCTTCAAAATTTTCTTATTTCTGAAAGCAAAACTGGGGTTATCATCAACAATTGCTTTTATTTTGGCATCAGATGTCAATACTGAGCAATACTGTTAAATAACATCACGTATCATCTTGTTGTCAGTACTATAAATTAGAATGCATCTTACTTTATTTGTAGTGGGTACTGTTGAACTTGTTTGCTCATAAACTTGATGCTTGGAATAGTAGGGTCTCCCTTTAGTAGATCTCAAGTCACTTGTTTTCATAGCATTTGTCCTAATGGCTTTTTCAGCAAAACCTCTCTCCTTGAAGTTTTTTAATAGTTCCTTATGTTCCTTCAGGAAGGTTTCCTCTTTGGTACATAACTTCGATATACATATCGTTTGATTATCCACTATATTCCTGAAAATATGCCTGGGATGCATGCTGGTGAAATGCAACATATGGTTGGGCTACATAGGTTTTCTGTACAATGCAGTATCAATGCCTGTTGGTCCCAGATGTACCTTCACATCTAAGTACTCAATGTCTTAATCAGATGACTTAACATTAAATTTCAGAAATGTGGTCGCACTCAGTAAGAAATTGAACAAACTCATTTAGCATAGCTTTGTTCCCTTCCCACAGAAGAAAATCATCATCCACAAATCTATTTTAGGATAACAGTTGGCCTTTCCATCTTTCTCTCATCTGCAAACTATTGCTCTTCCCATTGCTCCAAAACAAGGTTTGCATAGGTGTTTGCAGAGGGGGTCCCCATGGCTACCCCCATTTCTGCCAGTAGTGTTTATTTCCATATATGAAGACATTGTACTCTAGCACTAGCTCTAAAAGGCTGCATAAAAGATCAACATCCACCAGTTCGCTATCAGCGTAGTCTCATATGGCCTCTATTCCATACTCATTCAGAATACATATAAATAAACTGTTCACATCATTGTGACCAATAAAAGCTCTTTATAAGACTCTCTTTCATTTCCATTATGTCAACAGTTGCCTTAAGAATTGGGCTGAGTCTTTTAAGACTGTCTTTGCTGCAGGTAACAATTTTTTAAGCTCACCTTCTAGATAGATGGAAAGTGGCTCAGTTATCTACCCTCTACCTGCCACTATAAGGCACATGGGCCGATCAAACCAATCTTTATGGATCTTTGGTAATCCATTTATGACAGGTACAGTAGGAAGAGCTACTTCAAAAAAATCATATAGCTCTTTTTTGATACATCTGCTCATCAATTTCTCATATAGTGTATCTTGTACATTTAGCACCATTTTATCTACATCACTTTTGCTGATCCCAACATAAGTATCCATATCACTCAACATTTCTTCCATTTTCCTGACATAATCATTTGAATTCATCACCAGCAGCACACAACCTTTGTCTACTGGTTTTATTATTATATCTGTCCTTTTCTGTAGTTCATCCAATGCAAGACATTCACCATGACTTAAATTATAGAAATGTTTGGCGCTTCCTTCTTCTCTCTGAGCAGCTATTTCATTCTCACATATGAGTATAAACATGTCTACTGTAGGGTGGCTAAGTGGGACAAACGTACTGTTTTTTTTTTATATTGTTTCCTATTGCTTGATGTTTTCACTCTCTCTCTGCCAAATATATATTTTAAAGTAACATTCCTTCCATTGAATTTCATACCATCTATCCGGTCATGTTTGAATGAACTTGTAATAGATCTCAAATGTTTTGCAAGGAATGTTACTTTAAACATATATTTGGCAATGAGAGAGTGGAAACATCAAGCAATAGGAAACAATATAAAAAAAAACAGTATGTTTGTCCCACTTAGCCACCCCACAGTAGACATGTTTATACGCTTATGTAAGAATGAAATAGCTGCTCAGAAAGAAGAAGGAAGTGCAAACATTTCTATAATTTAAGTCATGGTGAACATCTAGTATTGGATGAACTACAGAAAATTGTACCAAGAGGGCTCAGGATCAGGTTACGACCAATGGTATCACAACCGTATCAACCATTGTTAGATCAATGGCTAGAAATGCAGCTACAAGCCTATATAGGCTTTGTGAATGTATTAGCAGCCCATTATGAAAGAATGATAGAACAACAAACCAAAGAGGTACTCACCATAAGTGAGGGGTTTCAACATCCCAGGCTGCGTTTTATATGAACTACAGAATGAATAGACACCCCACCTAAATACCATGTTCAATCATAACCTCATCTCAGGCTTTGTGCTCACTGAACAGCGCACAGCAATGGTTATCCCACTCCCCAAGGGGGGAGCCACCACGGACCCCGGGAAGTACCACCCCATTAGCCTGATCAGCCTGATCTGCAAGGCCATGGAACATATCATCATGGAACTTATAAACAAAGACATTGGTAATCTCCAAACTCTGGACCCCACCCAGTTCGGGTTTGTAAAAGGCAGATCACGTCTCCTAAACCTGATAGACTTCTTTGAAGCAGTCACCAAAGCCGTAGACAAGGGTAAGGTGGTTCACACAGCCTATTTAGATCTTGCCAAGGCTTTCGACACCATCCCCCACTCTGGAATTATAGATAAACTTACTAAGCTAGGTATAAATCCCTATGTCACAAGATGGGTTGCCAACTGGCTCACTGACAGAACCCACACTGTGAAAGTAGTAGACTCCCAATCCAACTTCAGACCAGTGACAAGTGGAGTACCACAGGGTTCTGTCCTGGGTCCTCTCTTGTTTGGTATCTACTTCTCTGAAGTACAGGCCAACACAGAAGGTCTTTGGCCAACAAAGTTTGCAGATGACTGCAAACTAGGAGCCATAAATGAAACTCCTAACAATGTGGACATCCTACAAAAGGGCCTCATCGAGACAGATGCCTGGTGTCAAAGCCATGGCCTCAAGCTCAATGCCAAAAAGTGCATTGTCATCCCCTTTGGTAAAAACTCTGTACCCATGAACTACAACATAGACGGTAGTATACTTAACACCGAAAGTGTGATAAGAGACCTTGGGACACAGGTGGACAGTAGTCTCTCCTTTGATAATCACATTGCCACAGTAGACAGGAAATCCTTCTACATGGCACACCTCATCACAAAAGGTTTCTCATCCAGAAAAAAAGAGGCCATTGTTCCCCTCTACTCATCACTCATTAGACCCATTATAGAGTACAACGCCCCTTTTAGTATGTACCTCACAAGACATCTACAACAACTGGAAAGGCCGCAGAAATACCTCACGACCTCTAAAGTTCAGAATAAGGGAACATCTGAGCGATATTCGAAACAAAAAGCAATCTAGTGCTTTATACAAACACATTTCAAAACATGTTATTGGGATCTTTGGATTTACTGTTATTGACTGTATTAGGTATAGAAGGAATGATAAAGCCACTTTACATGAAATACTTAACAACAAAGGAAAAAGTGGATAGTCAAGTTGGGGGGGGGGGGGTTGATCCCACCAGGACTCAATGAGCATTTTTGAATTTATTCCTATCCAATCATATAGTCACACACAAGATGGCACTGTATTTAAACCTACATGCTTTTTTAGCAACTTTATAGTTTTGTTTATATCACTGAAGAAGGCGTTAGCCAAAACCAGTTTGATTCATGTGAATGGATTTTCTATTTTTACATTAAACAAGATTGTGATCCATTGTACATGTGCTGGCTTGTTTTTGGTTTGGACTTGAACTACAGAAAAGGACAGTGAGAGTGGGGAGCTTTGAGCAGCCTATCTGTCCCTGGAGGAGGGGTTTCAGCCCTGAAATTAGTAGCTTATTGGCCGTTTTGGGTCAATTCCTATCTCTTTCAGTTTCCCTGCTTTAAAACCCGCATTTGCGCAGTTTTGCACGATTTTGCGCATAGCGCAGCATCGAGCAGCGCAGCTTAAATGGGTTTAAACTATTCCCGGCTCCACAAAGTCTGTTCTTCACTTTTTCCCTTAGAACTGTTCTAAATGTCAAAATAAGCACTCTATTTTCATTCTAAAGCCCTGCAGTTGCTCGTATAAGTAATCTTATATGTAAGCACTAATAAACTAAAGCACTACACCCTCTTATACTCCCTTTAAGTACTTGGCTCCCTATTGGTCCTTTTTAATCAGTCAAAAAGTAGTTCCTTATACTATTCTGGCATGTCTAAAGGTCAGTTATGGGTTTACTCTCCAGTCCATCTGGTGAATCTGGGAATCTTGAGGCAATGTTACAACTGCCTTATGTACACAGACCACCCTCTCCTCCTCCCAACATGTTCAAATATATGTGAGAGATGGAACTATATAGCCAAACTGGAGGGTGAGCTCTCTCAACCCAGTACTGGCACAGTCAGTCAGGAGGAGAAGGTAACCACACACACCACAAATCCAGTCTCACATAGACCTATCGCAACAGAAAGCCAAACACATAAACACACAAAAACATACTCGGAGGCTCTAAATAAAAATCTGCCCAAGCAGCAGAGACCTCCAAAGCAGACATCCAAGCAACAGCTACCCCACAACAATACCCACATATCACATAGTTCACAAAGTCAGTGTGCCACACAGTCACAGCCATTAAGGCTAAACAACACACCTAATACACTTGTAATAGGTGACTCTGCTGTCAGACACACTGACGTCCCACTCACCAGGCTGGACAAGGAGATGGTCACTGTAAGCTGCCTGTCGGGTGCCAGGATCCACCACATAGCACAAGCACTCAGGTCACTCCAAAGCAAGTACAAATATGTCCATGCTGGTGTGAATGATCTGAGACGTACCTCCCTGGACTACATGAAAAGAGACATAGAGGAGCTCTCTGATCATGTAGCCCAGGCTGGTATGACCCTGACCTTGAGTAGCATCTTACCCTCACCAAGAATGATGCCACAGTATAAAGACAAAATTATCAATTTTAACAATTGGCTAAAATATTGGTGCCATTCAAAGGGGATCCAGTGTCTGTCAGCCTGGGATGACATGCTTGACAAGCCACGTTGCTTCGCTAGGGACGGCTTGCACCTGTCACCCCTGGGCTTTTGAATACTGGCTAAGGCTCTTGCCATGCCCATAGTGCCTTTTTTAGGCAAGGCTCAAAAAACAAACCCACCTCCATAGACACCACAAGGAAAAAGAAACTAAGGGTAATGCTGCTCAACGCCAGAAGTCTAAACCTCAAGATGCACGCACTCGAGGCTCTCCTCAGTATGGAGAATATCGATATCTCTACAGTAACAGAAACCTGGTTCAAGGCTCCCGAGAGCACCCCAGCACTACCAGGTTATATCTCATACCATGCTTTTCGGCCCCAAAACTCAGACTGAACCACAAAAGGAGGGGGAGTATCCATATTCATCAAAGATACCCACACCTCCAGTTAGTGGCACTGCACGAAGCATCGGAGACCATCCATGTGCAACTAATAGTGGGCAAAACTGCCTTTCAGTTTGTAGCCTGCTACACACCACCCTCCCAAACTCAGGAACCCCACTCAGCTTTCCTGTGAACACTGGAGAATATGAAGGTCTCTCCAAACACCATTATATTGGGTGACTTCAACTACCCAAACATAGACTGGGAGCACTACTCAAACTCCAACACCCTCGCCCAATGGTTCCTAGAATTTATAAACTCAAATGCTATGGAACAACTGGTCACCACTCCCACAAGAGGGGAAAACATATTGGACCTGATCATCACCAACATGGGGACTCTATGTTCCATACCAGAGGTATACCCCTCATTGGTAAGATCTGACCATAAATTAATCTCACTGGACATCCATATCCTGTCCCCACCCCCAGACAAGGAAACCACGGTGAAGAACTTCTCAAAAGCAAACTTCACACTTCTCAAAACTGAGGTGGAATCCTTCAAAGCCTCCGGGCCAGTGGAAAATATGGCCCAAACCGCAGAATCCTTTACAAACGCATTCTATGGACACCTACAGGAATGCATGGATTGTGCTATCCCAAATAAAACCAAGACTCACTCCTCCAAAGGCAGGAGACCTGTCTGGTGGACCCCAGCCATAAATAAGCTATACAACAGAAGGAGGAAGCTACTACATGATAGAGAAAAATCCCAAAAAGGGAAGGCATCTCTGATCAGTACTAGCAAGAAACTACAATCCCTCATAAAATCATCTAAGGCCAGCTTCGAAAGAAAAATTGCACAAGACGCTAAAGATAATCACAAGGCCTTCTTTAGTTATGTCAGGAACCTGGGTGGCAACTCCCAGATATGCTCTGAGTTAGTGCAAAATGACAAAAAATACACTGAACCCACAGACATTGCCAACATCCTGGCAGACAGGTTCAGTGCAAACTTCTCCCCCCCTTCCCCCTCAAAAGAGCAAATGTCTATCCCAACAGAGTGTAGCCTTCCTGACATCACAGATGCACAGGTGAGAGCTGCCCTCTCCAAAGCAAAAAACACAGCATCAGTGGGACCGGACGGTGTCCCGGGCTGCGTCTTACACGAGCTCCAAGAAGAACTGAACCCTCATATAAACTCACTGTTCAATCTCAGCCTTACTGCAGGATATGTACCCAAGGAATGGCGTCCAGCAACAGTGGTCCCACTCCACAAAGGTGGTGCCACAACGGACCCCGGAAACTATTGCCCTATAAGCCTGACTAGCCTGGTCTGCAAAGCTATGGAGCGTATCATCATGGAACTCATAAACAAAGACATTGGGAACCTCCAAACACTGGATCCTACCCAATTCGGCTTTTTTAAGGGCAGATCTTGCCTCTTCAACCTGGTTGACTTCTTTGAAACAGTCACCAAGGCCATAGATGAAGGGAAGGTAGTCCACACAGCCTACCTGGACCTCGCAAAAGCCTTCGACACAATACCCCACTCAGGCATCATAAATAAGCTCACCAGCTTAAATATCAACCCCTATGTCACAAGATGGGTTTCAAACTGGCTCAGGGATAGAACCCACATGGTCAGAATTGCAGGTGCCATATCAGACTCTAAACCAGTTACAAGTGGCGTCCCACAAGGCTCAGTCCTGGGACCTCTCTTGTTCGGTATATATTTCTCTGAGGTACAGGCTAACACGGGAGGACTAGGGCTGACCAAGTTCACAGATGACTGCAAACTGGGTGCCATAATCAACTCGCTGACTGACACAAGCATCCTCCAAAAGGGTCTCACAGAGACGGATAACTGGTGCCAGAGCCATGGCCTAAAGCTAAATGCCAAAAAGTGCATAGTCATCCCCTTTGGTAAAAACAAAGTGCCCACAAATTGCCACATAGGTGGTAATCTATTAAGTACGGAAGAAGTAATTAGGGATTTGGGGACCCAAGTAGATAGCAATCTCTCCTTTGACAATCACGTTGCCAAAGTGGTTAGAAAGACCTTCTATATAGCCCACCTTATCACGAAAGGGTTCACATCTAGATCAAGAGAGGTCATTGTGCCCCTCTGCTTATCACTCATCAGGCCCATAATTGAATACAATGCCCCATTTGGGATGTACCTTACCCGACACCTGCAGCAACTGGAAAGACCCCAAAGGATCAAGGGACTCAAACAGATGCCCTACGCAGTTAGGCTAAAGAAACTCCAGCTCTACTCAGTTGCTTACCGCCTACTCAGAGGCGATCTGTGCCTGACGCATAAAGCCATGTCCAACCCAGAATTAATGGACATGCTCCACCTCAGGAAATCCAAATCCCTTAGAGCTACACGCTCCAGGGACTTAAACCTCAGTACAGAAATAAATAGGACATGCTGGAGGGACAGATTCATATCCCAGTGGCTCCCCTCAGTCTGGAACAAAATCCCAATCCATGTTAGGCAGAGCCCCTCAATGACCCTCTTCAAGAGAAATCTTGACGAGTGGATGGGAGATCGTAGGTTTACCCCTGGGATCTCTTCTGTGTTCCTACTAGACAGAGGCACAGTAAACTAACCTTAAAAGGGCTATCTTCTGTGACCTACTATACAGAGGCACAGTCAACTAATCTAAAAGGGTGGTGAAAGCCAAACACAGTCTGGCTAGGCTTATAAATGCCCTAGGGCAGATAGCCTAGTATCAACCTATGAACCTATGAACCTATAATAATAAAACCAGCAGCAAAGTTGGTGCACTGGAGGTGATGAATTTGTATAATTATGTCAGGAAAATGGAAGAAATGTTGAGTGATAGGAATACTTATGTTGTGATCATCAAAAATGATGTAGATAAAATGGTGCTAAATGTACAAGATACACTATATGAGAAACTGATGAGCAGATGTAGCAACAAAAGAGCTATATGATTTTTTTGAAGTAGCTCTCCTCACTGTACCTGTCATAAGTGGATTACCAAAGATCCATAAAGATTGCTTTGATCAACCCATGTGCCCTATAGTGGCAGGTAGAGGGTGGATAACTGAGCCCCTTTCCATCAATCTAGAAGGTGAGCTTAAAAAATTACCTGCAGCAATGACAGTCTTAAAAGACTCAGGGCAATTCTTAAGGTAACTGTTGACATAATGGAACTGAGAGAGGCTTATGAAGGGCTCTTATTGGTCACAATGGATGTGAAGAGTTTATTTATATGTATTCCAAATGAGTATGGAATAGAGGCTATAAGAGACTAAGCTGATTGTGAACTGGTGGATGTTGATCTTCTATGTAGCCTTTTAGAGTTAGTGCTAGAGAGCAATGTCTTTATATATGGAAGTAAACACTACTGGCAGAAATGGGGGTAGCCATGGGCACCCCGTCTGCAAACACCTATGTGAACCTTGCTTTGGAGCAATGGGAAGAGCAATGGTTTGCAGATGAGAGAAACAGATGGAAAGGCCAACTGTTATTCTAAAATAGATTTGTGGATGATGATTTCCTTCTGTGGGAAGGAAACAAAGCTACACTAAATGAGTTTGTCGATTTCTTACTGAGTATGACCACATTTCTGAAGTTTGATGTTAAGTCATCTGATAAAGAGATTGAGTACTTAGATGTGAAGGTATATCTGGGTTCCACAGGCATTGATACTGCATTGTACAGAAAACCTATGTAGCCCAACCATATGTTACATTTCACCAGCATGCATCCCAGGCATATTTTCAGGAATATAGTGGATAATCAAACGATATGTATCTCGAAGTTATGTACCAAAGAGGAAACCTTCCTGAAGAAACATAAGGAACTGTTAAAAAACTTCAAGGAGAGAGGTTATACTGAAAAAGCCATTAGGACAAATGCTATGAAAACAAGTGACTTGAGATCTACTAAAGGGAGACCCTACTATTCCAAGCATCAAGTTTATGAGCAAACAAGTTCAACAGTACCCACTACAAATAAAGTAAGATGCACTCTAATTTATAGAACTGACAAGAAGATATATGATGCAATTAAACCGTATTGCTCAGTATTGACATCTGATGCCAAAATAAAAGAAATTGTTGGTGATAACCCCAGCTTTGCTTTCAGAAATAAGAAAAACTTGAAGAGGCTGCTATGCCATAAGTACAGCATTAATAAAGGAGCAAATAATATTGCATATACATGCAGAGGCACTTGGAAATGTGGCTGCTGTAAGGCTTGTCATTTGATTAATGCAGGTAACATTTTCAAACATCCAAAAAGAGGAAAATGCTATAGCTTACAAAGTTGGGCTACTTGTACCATCAAAAATGTGATTTATATCGCTACATGCTCTCTTTGCTCAGCCTATTATATAGGCAAAACAAATAGAATGTTAAAAGAGCATATTCTACGGCATTTATCTGATATAAAGAATAAAGTAGAAACAAATGACCTCTATTCACATGTGAATTTTAATAATACCCACTCGTTCAAGTTTATGGTCATCACTACTGTAAAAAAAAAAAAACATGGAGAGGAGGTGACTTGCAGAATAGAACAGAGGTAGAAGAACTCAAATGGATAATAGACCTAAGGGCAGATTGCCATCCAGGCTTGAATGGGATGGTACCGTTGAAACCAATTCTGAAAGAACGTGGTCTAAATGGGAGGAGATAGCAACAGCTTCAACACCATTGGCCCAAAATAAGGGAGTGTTCATTTGAGTGACAGCTACTATGGGGAATGCTTCATTGCTACTATGAGGAAGTGATGTAAATTGAAGGAGTGGTTCTTTGAGTGACAGCTTCTGCATGAGGAAGTGATGCAATGGTTTTCAAAAGACTGTGACTGATCTATCCAAGTTTTTAAACATTCAGTTTTAGGCCCAGAAAACAGGGTGTGAAGAAGGCTAAGGCTGAAAGCATTTGTACTGCTTGCCTAATGTTATTGGTGTTGTTGCATTAAAGTTTTTATGTGAAATCTGTGCTCTGTTCATGGTTGTACGTTAAGCTGTCTGTTTTTAAAGTTGTTTTGGATTTAGACTACCTTCGGTGTTCTGACTTTCTTTTTCCTGAACTGACCTGACATGATTGAACAACAAGGTCATAAACTGTAAGTTGTCTTAAAAGTGCTTTTGCTAAAAGCTTCTTCTGATCTGCCTAATTGAAACATTAAAACTATACATCTGTTAATAGTAATATAATGGATGAGCTGGTTGGGTCTTGGAACTTTAAATAAATTGCTGCTATTAGGTTCCTACCTTAATAATGTGATGTCTAACTGTTTCGTTAACCATTTAAGGATAAAGGATGTTAAGGGTTGTGGTCCAATGTGTTATTTAGCTGTCATTCAAAAGGGTGCACTGTACAGGAATTTTGAGTAAGGGGTCCCTTATTAAATTATAGGGAGAGAGCAGGGTGAGTTTAAGGGTAAGAGTGGATAATTAGCTATAAATCAAATTGATAGATTGCTATGGTTACAGGGACAGATAGCAAAGGATTCTGGGATATATATCCAAATTGTGTTTAATGCTTATTTTTAAAAATAAAAGTTGATGGCTAAAAATATTAAATGATCTTAAAAAAAACAGAATATGGTGTAATGACTTGAAGAAGGGGGAGGAAAAATCGAGTGAATGCAAGACTATAGAAATAGATATGTAAGAGCACTAGAAGCCATGTATGTGAAAATTGTATGAGCTACATATTGCTATATCTATTAGAGAATCAGTATCCAGATAAGTGGAGCTAAATCTTTTCACAGACTTAGGTCCCTTCAGGGAGAATTAAAGAATGAAGTTAACTTTGGTTAATGAGGAGAAAGTTCTATTAGGACATGGTTGATGAACAAGTGATCAGTCTCCTTTTGTGTTAGATACAAATGATTTTCTTAGAAAAAATAAGCAAGTCCCTATTCAACAAGACTCCTGGTTGGTCACTATTGATATTGACTCACAATCTACAGTATTACAACATGATTTTTGCATTACATCAGTGACTGAAACCTTCAAAGAGCAGCATTCCTTCATGAAACAGAGACCCTTGGCCAGCTGCTGAAACTATTACTTGAAAACAACTATTTTAAATTCAACAACAATTTTTACCACCAAAATAGGGGCATAGCCCTGGGGACAGCCATGGCCCCCAACCTAGCTAACACTGCACTGGGAAAATGGGAGAAGAAATATATTGTGAATTCCACATACCAACAAGACACAGGCTGTTATCTATACTTTATTGATGATATTTCCATCACCTGGAATAGAAATGAAACTCAACTTAATGATTTTTATAACCACAATAACCAATCAACCAGCTTTCTGAAATTTATAACTTATCACTGTCAGAAAACTGTCAACTTTCTTGATCTTTGAATCAGCAAGGCAGACAATGGATATGGGTTCACAAATGATCTTTTTTTAAGATACCCACTAGAATGAATTTACGTCTACCTCATGACAGTATGCATCCCTTTAAATGTAAAAAAATGTAATTAAGTCACAAGGCCTAAGTATAGCCAGAGTTACCAAGGAAATGACTGCTTTTTTAAACAATCTTGCAGAGCTAGAAATAGACTTTCCAGCCAGCAGATTCACCCAAAAACTGATAAAAGACATTTTGCATTCCATTATAGAAGTCAAAACTGTGGACCCAGACTACCCTCTTCCATGGGAATACCTGTACAATGACCCTGGCCTATGTGGAATAGCAAGAAACCACAATAACCAGGAATAAAATATTCATATACTCATCACCTACTCCACTGGCTGTAAGGAACTGACAGCCATAATAAGGAACAATTGGTCATTAACAACACCATAAACAAGATTTTACTAATATCTCCTAGGTTCCTTATCAAAAGGAACAAAAACATTTGAGACCTTTTGGAGAATAAATTTTACTGATGAAAACAGATCAGCAAGAGAGACATTTCCTTGTGGTCCCACACCTTGCAGTTATTGTAACCACATGAACAACAAAAAAAGGTTTTAGATGCCCAAACTCAAAGAAGTACTACCCTAGCAAATTCTACAGTGACTGCAACACAGAAAAAGTAATCTATAGAGCCCATTGTAACAAATGTAAAGCATTTTACATATGTAAAACCATTAATAAGCTTAAAACCAGAATCACTAGGCATTTCACAGATCTAAGTAAAAAGATCAGCAGTAATGGGTTTGTCAGCCATCAAATGGGCTAACAATGGAATGTGTGAACATCAAACAATAAGCACTGAGCAAACAATTTCATTAACAGGATTAGTAACTAGTTGTCTAACACTTCCCCCTCTCAGATACAGAAGTGTTTCAAACTCCTCTTCTCCACTGTAGTGCGATGGTAGAATTGTCATATATAGTAAGGGGGGTGTGGGAGATGAACCCGCCCCCCCCATGTGGGTGGGTTTGAAACACTTCTGTGTGCAAGCCGGGGAAGTGTTGGAAAAGTAGTTACTTACCCTGTTGATGAAATGAAAGCTCACTGAGTGAACTTTTGATGCTTACTGCTCAATGTTTAGCTATTCGGTGGTTAGCCCATTTGATGGCTGAAAATAGACCCCAGCAGTAATGCCCTGGACAAGAAGCACCTGGACAAGATGCTTTCCACTTTCATATTTTAGACAGGATGAACACAACAGAACTTGAAGGACCAGGTAATGACAAATTAGAAAAGAAAGAATTGGAATGGCAACTAAGACTCACAGCATATAAACCCACAGGTCTGAACAGCTCCACTTCCATCGGCAGCATTTTGAAACTATGGAATCTTAACAATAAAACCTTTTATTAACATTTTAGTTTTCTGCCTTCTATTTTATTTCTAGGAAATATTAGTGATACATGTTGTTTTCTAACTATTACTTAGCAATTATTATGGATACACCTTAATGGGTAGTGTTGTTTTTGTTTACATTCAGCTTGGAATTTCATAGATACTTTGATATTAGTCCTGATACCGTCTGATTCACTCTTTATATTTTTCACAAAATAAGAGTCATGGTTAATAGTATAATTTTTTGAGGTGCACACAAAGATTCATTAGTTTTTATATCACCTATTTGCTGTCACCTACTGGCTGTTTGCTATCACCCATGGCTGAAAAAGTTTTTAGAAAATTTTCTTTTCACTGACCACCCATGAGATAATTATGGTGCTCATTACCCTTATGTTCTCATTTCAAATTGGCCTTATTTCAACAAATTATTTGCCTCCTTTTATTACAGTAATCATAAGCCAGGGTTCCCCTTTAAAACATCTCAGCCCATGTCGTCGAAGCTGAAAATGATGAGACCAAAACATCATAAGTGCAGAATCACAATATCTGAATTTAACTTCAGTTTGCTAGCAGACAACCTAGTTGGAGCCAGGGAGTGTGAAGTAGTCTGATTTTTCAGAGATGGCTTTCCCAGTCATTAGAAAATAGGACTGCATCACCCAGATAGGTGTCTGCATATGTGGTATGGAGTCTAAGACTTCTCCATCAACCTCTACAATGTTGCAGGTGGTACATGGAGACTAAAAGACAAGGCTCTGTAATGGAAAAACCCGCTAGTTTGGAAAATGCCATTTTATTACTTTCTAGGACTAGTTGGATTTGCTGAGAGTTGAGTTATGCTCAAAGTAGACAGAAATTACTTAATTCATTATTTTTTTCATAACTCAAGATGTGGGATACAAATAAAATGTTCATATAGTATTTAATTTTCTGATTGTTTGTTAAACCTTACACATCCACTATTGCTTGGAAACTAGTACAGTGAGGTTGTTCTGCTCACTTTGGAATTCCAATTTGACTCTAAGCTTGGGAATTTTCTATAATTCATTCTTAAATACTAATTGTTGGGATTCTGCTGTTCGGTAAAGTTTCAGAGTTACTTCTTCACCATGTATGGTTTCTGTGTAGTGCTGATTTAAACTGTCAATGTCATGCAGCTCTGAAACCGCATCTTTATCCTCAAGTACAGAATTCTTTACTTCTTATTTCTGACACATTGGCAGCATCTTTATCTGTTCTGAGTGTATAACATGCTGTGTAGGTCTCAACTTTCTTTGCAAAGGTGTATTATAGATACTTTAGTTATTACAAATGTTTCAAAATATTTACGTGATATAGCTACTCAGCTTTCCTTTTTGCATATTGTATAGCTCTATAATTTACTTCATTCACTTTTTATATAATTTTATAACTTTGTTATTTTGCAAGGAACTTGTTTTTGTCAGTGGGTAGTAAAACACGGATTTTATTCCCTGCTTTGAACTCTGACATGAACACTAGTTGCACGTGCTATCTTTTTATCTTCTAAGTTGCTTCCATTTGTGTTTTCACTATGGGTAATGTATTTCTTCACAAACCCTGCAGGACTGCAAAATTCTTTACCACACTCTTAAAAGGGGCATTTTCCACCACTAATATTTCCTTTTACTATATCTAGCAAGTCTTTGGGATGGCTGCCATATAGCAGTTCAAACTGCATAAATCCAGATTGGGCTTAGGATGCTTGCCTTACAGCAGAGAGAAAACATGGAAGCAAATGGTCCCAGCTTCTCCTATCCAGTTCAGTATGTTTTTATAATGTAAACATTTAAGTGTTATTAAAGAACTGAACTAGTACAACTGGTCTAAGAGTGGTACAAAAGCTCTTACATGACAAAATTATTTGTCTAGACATGAAAGGAGAGCCTTTGTCAGTAACAGTTGTTCAGAGAAGTCCTACTCTAAACAAACAAACAAAAATTACAAAAAATATCAATAGTTCACTGCTTGTAATTTCTGAATTAATTTATTTTAAAGGTACATGAACTTGAACAGTAAAGACCTTTTTGCCACAATGTAACCACAGGAAGCAGGACAAGCCAGTATTATGCAATAACCATCAAGAAAGATAATACACTAGTAGCATACATAAATCAATGTGCACTAGGCAAATAGTAGAAAACGTACATCCTGATACTATGCAGCTGATGATACAGAGTAGTTCAGACCAAGTGTCACTATCATGTTATTTTTATATGAATAACCACATAATCAAATAACTAATACATATTATTGATACTAAATAATAATTAATAATTCAGAACACCCACTACAGGGAATAACATCTTGTATCGTGTCCTTACTAATATTGGACAATCTTGCACTCTCCCTTGCGTATCTTCTTCCCTTGGCAAGTCTGACCATAAAGCAGT
Organism: Protopterus annectens; assembly: GCF_019279795.1. NCBI lineage: Eukaryota > Metazoa > Chordata > Ceratodontiformes > Protopteridae > Protopterus > Protopterus annectens. The sequence goes on from NC_056739.1 coordinate 1,218,220,717, forward strand.
CTCCTTCAAAATATAACTGAAACCAGATATCCCTTTCTCCCAAGATAAATTTAGAAATTTCTTTAAGACAGACTACGTACTCCTAAGTGATACACTGTCAAGCTTCAGATACCCACCAAACCCAATTAACTCCATTGAATACACATAAACATATACCACCACACCATACAAGCATGTAAACAGCTCCATGGATGCAGCTGTACCCCATAAGCACAAGTGAACAAACCCCAGAAACAAATCCAAATAGTGAAACCATAATATCAACAGACTTTATAATAAAAGGTAAATCATTTTGACCAAATGCAACAACAGTAATTCCCAGAATGTTAAAACCCTTGTCAATGAAATAAACAAACAACTCAGAAGCTTAATAAAATCCACCTAAGCAAAGTTTGAGAAAAAAGATAATCAGAAGGCATTTTTTAGTCATATTTGCAATCTCAAAAGCACAGTGCAGCAATAGAGTGAGCTGACCATGAACAATGTTAGCTAATCTGAGACCTGAAGATATATCAAACCTACTGGCTGATAAATTTATCCCTAGATTTACCCCTTTCTCCCCTCCATCTGTCCTGTAGATATACCTGAAACTGGCTTACCTCCAGCTATCACGCAAGACCAAGTCCTAAACTGCTATTGAAAGCTAAAAATATCACATCCCTAACAACACTATTCAACTGTAGCTTCCCTACAGGTTTTGTACCAAGCAACTGGAGAACAGCCACAGTCATTCTCCTACAAAATGAGGACCTTCCACAGACCCAGGCAATTATAGACCCATAAGTCTGACCAGCTTCATGCGCAAAGCCATGGAAAGATTCGTCATGGAACTAAGCAATCAGAACATAGGGAACCCCCAAACACTGGAACCATCTCAGTTTGGATTCATGAAGGGCAGGTCATGCTTACTAAATCTGGTGGATTTTTTTAAAGGCCACCAGAGCAACGAGTGAAGGCAGAATGGTATGCACCACATACTTTGACCTGTCCAAAGCTTTTGACACAATTCCCCACTCTGGCATAATTGTTGTTGTTGTGTCTTTCGGCTTTTCCCAGTCAGGGGTCGCCACAGTGGAACTCCGGTCCACTAATGATTGGTAGTTGATTTTTACATGCTGAGTTACCAGCCCTGATGCACAACCTTCAACGAAGGTACGCCCATTCATGCATGTCTCCACACTGAAGACGCTCTAGCTGAGAATCGAACCGGACAGCGTCTTACTGTGAGGCGACAATGCTACCGCAGCACCACTCTGGCATAGTAAGAAAAATAAATAAATACACACACACACACACACACACACACACACACACACACACACACACACACACACACACACACATATATTCCCTAATACACACATATACATATATGTCTATATGGGTCTACTTCAGATCGCTGAAATCCCATTTCACTGAAATGCATTTCACTTAGACCAAATCACCTAATTTTCAAAATACTGAAAATTCATTTGACTCAATCTCATTTCACTGAACTGTAAGCTATAGACCTGATATGGTTTCTATTCACTTTTAACTTGTTTGTGACAGAAAGAATTTCTGTAACTTAAAGTGCTGAGTGTCAGAATGCCGATAGTAATGTAGAAAGTGGTGTTGTAGTGTTTTTAAATGTGGGTATGTATCTTTACATTTGTATGGGAAGTATCTAAAGTAATATGGTGGATGTTTTGTGTGTTCCCAGCAGTAGTGGCAGCGTGTACAGTACTGTGAGGCAAGTAAATGGTATATGTCCTTTTCCCCATTGTAGTGTGATCCTGGAGTTAATATATATAGTTAGGGGGGTGTGGGGGTGTGGTGGGCATAGCCCCCCACTTAGTTTGGTTTTATATTGTCTGGTTTCTGTTAAGAGGATAAATAAGTAGTTTTTACGTTGTGGAAGGAGGTAGTCATAAGTGTTGTGAGTGTGTTTGTCTATGGTTTCCCATTTATTCTTTTGAAATTTAGCATTGTAAGTTGTCGGTGAAATGAGATTCAATTAAATGAGTTGTCAGTATTGTGAAATTTAGTTGATTTGGTCACAGTGAAATGGGATTTCAGTAATCTGAAGTAGACCTGTATATATATATATATATATATATATATATATATATATATATATATATATATATATATATATATATATGGATTCACTTTAGAAGCTCGAAATACTGAAATATCGAAATTCAGTATGTCGAGCCCATAAAGTGGAATCCTGAGAACAGCGAAAGTTCAGAGGGGCAAAATTCAAAACCTCGAATACTGGTGGTTTTGAATTTCCTGCTTTTGAGGTTTTGCTGTGGTTATGGATTCAGGTAAGTGTGTGTGTGTGTGTGTGTGTGTGTGTGTGTGTGTGTGTGTGTGTGTGTGTGTGTGTGTGTGTGTGTGGAGTATGTAGCTTGTGTTTTTGTGTGTGTTTGTGTGTTGTGTGACCTCGGAGTGAGATTTATGTAGTAGAGAGCTTGTGTTTGTGTGTGGGGAGGATGGTGTGTGTGTGTGTGTGTGTGTGTGTGTGTGTGTGTGTGTGTGTGTGTGTGTGTGTGTGTGTGTGTGTGTGCAGCAGAAGCACGAAATTCAAAATCTTCAGTGTGTGAGATTTTGAATTTTGCGGTTCTGAGTTTTCGTTGTTTCAAAAATTCGACTTTATAGCATCGAAATACTGAATTTCGATATTTCAGTATTTTGAGGATATAAAGTGACTCCATATATATATATATATATATATATATATATATATATATATATATATATATATATATACACATATACACATAACAAGTGCTTCACATCAACGTTTTTCCTTAACAATAAAAGAATAAAGTTATAAATACTCCCACATTTCTGCTATTCTCAACATATAGAAGATTGAAGTGTAATGAATCAATGCATAAATTAAGAATAGACATGCTGAGCATTTGTAGTTTCCTATTTACAAACTGCAACCCTTTTGTGTTTATGTGTGCTGCATATGTGTGTGTGCACAACATAATCCTGACTTCAGAATTACTAATCACTTTATCTTAATATTATAATGGTGGTCTATCCTAATTGTTTGATGGCAAATTTAGTATATATATATATATATATATATATATATATATATATATATATATATATATATATATATATGTATATATATATATATTTTTTTTTTTTCTTTAATAATAGTCCCCAACCCAGTTTGGCTTTGTCAAGGGAAGGTCTTTCCTACTCAACCTGATAGACTTCTTTGAGTAGGTCACTAGGGTTATAGTTGAGGTGAAGATGGTGCATACAGCCTACCTTGACCTGGTCAAGGTATTCAATAAAATACTCCACACACATATTTTTAACAAACTCTCATAACTAGACATAAATACTTACATAACTGAATTGCTGGCTGACTCACATATACCTCCCAGGAAGTCAGAATCAGTGGCAATACCTCCACCAGGAAGCTGTTCACAAACAGAGTAGTCCAGGGCTCTGTGTTGAGCACCACTCCTGTTTGGCACCTACATTATGGAAGTTAAGGCTAATGTCAGGGGGCTCTGGCTCACAAGGTTCACAGATGATTATAAATTGGGAGCTATCATAGATTTCCCCTATGACAGCAACATCCTACAAGAGAGTCTAACACAAACAAATGACTGGTGTCAAAGCCACAGATTAAAACTCAACGTGAAAAAATGTATTATAGTAACCTTCAGGAAACTGTCCACTCAAGATAATTAGCCCATTGATAAAATACCCTAAGACTTCACCTGAAAGTTAGGGATTAGGGAATATATGTACACAGTAATCTGGCCTTCAACCAATACACATCCAAGATAGTAAGAAAATCATTCTGTATTACCCAACTTATAAAGGTATGGCTTCCAGGTCCAAGGAATTAATAGTACCACTCTTGTCAGGCCTTATCAGACCCATCATTGAGTACAATGTCCTCTTTGATATGTACCTAACCAGGCACTTATTACAGTTGGAATGCCCTCAAAGTTTCCTCATCAGGAGGCTCCATGGTATGAACACCCTATGATACACAGATCGCCTTAAGGCCCAAGCTCTGTACTCAGTCTCCTATACTTTACTGAGAGGTGATCTATGCTAGCTTATAAGGCATCCTTAGATCAAGCTCTGATGGATCTCTTGCACATCCACAAAACAAACAGCACTAGAAACACTAGCTCCAAAGACCTGAACTTTGTCTGCAACATTAATAGAACACTCTGGAGAGACTGATATGTGCTGCAAAGGATCATGGCTCTATAGAATAAGCTCCCTATCTATGTGAAGCAGAGTTCATCCCTGATCTTATTCAAATGAAACATCGGTCATTGAATGGGAAATTACAAATTCACTGTTGTTCTGGCCCCCATGTCTCTGACAGATAGAGGTCAACAATAGGTAAATTAATCCCCAAAACCCCCCACACAGTCCTTAGCTACCTCCTTACTAATATAGCCCATCATATAGACATGCAAGGAACTCTTGAACAAAACTGGGTTGGATTGCATGGCTAAGATTATAAAGACCATGGTGGTTGTTAGCCTAGTATAAACCTATGAACCTGTTAGGGAAATGCAGTGGTTGTTTTATCTTAGCATAACAGAACTGTATAAAATAGATTTTTGAGGGTATTCTGCAGGCATGAAACGTTAAACACAGAAGAAAAATGAATCAGAAAAAAGACGTTCAAATAAGAGAAAAAGTATGGTATTCCCTATGGCTGCCCTAGATTCTGTGGTGAGGAATGTAATGGCTTTCCATGTAGTCTTGAGTTGATTAAAGCAATGGCACAGATCTGGACACTATAAAGTTAAAAGAAAAGAAAAGATAAGGCTCAGGCCAAAAAGATGAGATATTTAAAGTGTGGGGACATGGATGAGATGTCAGAAAGAGTAATGGAAGTGAGGTGAAGTAGATTTGAAGAGTACCAAACACTGCAGAATACATTTTAGGATATTATTCTGGGCCTTTCTTGTCACAAATCTGTCACATACTTTGGAGAAAAACTTATTCAGAGACCTGGATGTATTTAGATGCAATAAATTTGAAAAGGACAACTTTTTGTAGACATGGTGAAGAAGGAATGCTGGACATAATGATGAAGTTCACCAACAGAAAGATAAATAAAATAAAGTGAAAACAAAGAATAGTCACTGATGAAAACAAAGACAATATAAAATAAGAGAAACTAAAACAAGTTCTTTCACCATCTAGGGGGAAGGCTAAAACGGATAGTCCAGGAGGGACATACTGTTACCTATTCTAGCATCTGTAGTTCAATTAGAAAAGCAGTCCATAAATAAGAAAAGGGGACCCTTACTAAAAAAATCAATTACTCTTAGCCAAATATTTAGGATGGGGTGTCCAACCATTCCTAAAACCCTATGTATGTCTTAGTTTGCTCATCATGGTAATGTAACAGCAAAACAGAAAGCCTTCTCCTGAGTGTAGCTGGAGCTCTACTAGCAAAAAGTCAGATATCAGAATGGCAACATTGTCTGGACAGTGAAGATGGAATGAAGCAGTATGCTTATGACAAGCAAGACTACATCAGAGGGAGACAAGTCTAGTGTCCCCAAGTACAAATTCTGAAATGTTTAGTATGACACTTTGTACAATAATGAGCCATGTCGTCTAGTCTCGCTAACAGTAAACACAATGGGTGCCACAAGACTGTTCCAATAATGTTACACAAACTGGATTTACTGCACAGTGGATATCCTGCAGCTGGTATCTATGCCAAAGCTAGAAGTGGTCAGTATGTCTCTATTGTCCTGTGTGCACCCACCATAAAGTCTAGCAGGCATGGATCAATAAACTGGTGGCCAGCAGGTGTCCAGTTTCCCAGCATGGAATTATCTGGGATAGCACTGATGAGAAGATATAAACAAATCAACAAATCAAACACAAACTAAGGTTTGCTACACTAAAAGTAGGTTCACTGACAGAATAGACAGAATACAGCTTGGATGTGAATGACATGATGGCAAGGGGGAGGAAGCGAGTGGACATCCTGTTTATCTAGGAGACAAAATGGAAAGGCAGTGCAACAAAACCAATTGGCTTGGGGTCCAGTGTCTACTACTCTGATGGAGGACAACTAGAAATGGTGTGGGAATTATGATGAGGGGGTGGTTTCAGAAGACAATGAGGGATGTCATCAAAATTAGTGATAGACTCATGATAATCAGGTTTTAATGTAGGGATAGAGCAGTATTCATAATCTCAGCCTATGCCCCACAGCAGGGTTGTGAAAGAGAGGGAGTGAATGCATTCAGACAGCAGCTGCCAAACCTATTAGATAAAGTAGGACACCATGAGTCAGTGTTGATAATGAAGGACCTGAATGCTAATATCGAGATAGACAGAACAGGGTAGGGTAGGCTAGGTGGACTGCTTGGTTCCACATAGGTATGACACAAGGAATAAAAAGAAGGAGGCTATTCTAGACTTCTGTCTCTTAAATGGTTTGATGGTGGCCAACACATGATTCAGCAAGACACAGAGTATAAGATCATATACAAGCATGGCCAAAATACAACTCAGGAAGATTTCTTTCTAGTAAGGATAAGGCACTGAAGTAGAATCTGTAATTGCAAAGTCAACCCAGTGAAATAGTCAGCCAACAATATAATCCACTGGTGGCCAGAATCAGCTGCAAGCTGTGGTCAGAGAAGCCTCTAATGTCAACCGAGAGTAGGTTCAAGGCTGTACCGAAAGCACAAGAGTTCAAGGAAATACAAATGGCTCTATCACCTCATTAAGAAGATGTAATAGGTTGAGTTGAAGAAGTATGGCAGTATCTACAACTAGCATGTGAGAGAACTATAGAACAGATATGCATTTGGGCCAAGTATGGAAATAAAGTACATACAGAAAGCTATTGGTGGAATGCAGAAGTCCAGGATGCTATCAAAAGAAAGGATTAGAGCAGGAAAAAGTGAGATATAGAAAAGACAGACCAAGCTAAGATGGTATACTGGATGGCTAGCAAAGAGGCTAAGAGAGCTGTGGCAATAGCAAAGAACAAGGTATCAGATGCACTCTGCCAGCTTCAGAAAAGTGACTTAGCAGGTGGCATAAAGAAACTCTTATCAGATTGCAAGGCAAAGACAGAGAAATAAAGAATACAGTCAAACACACTTCCTAAGAGCTACCAGCAACAATCAGCACACCAATGTACAGAACATCAAAGGCAGATGGAATGAGTGTTTCCAACAACGTCTGAATGAAGAAAAGCCCCCAAAACCTCAGAAGCTGTACTGACCCAGATACAGCCTACAGTAAGGGAGGAAGAACACCCCACCCTGGAAGTAGGAACAGTAATAAGGAAATTAAAGTCAGGGAAGCAGTAGATTCAGATAAGATCAAGGCAGATACAATCAAGATGTCTGGTGAGTTAGAGAACAAAAGGCACCAAAGGGTATTTGTAGTAATATAAAGAAGGGTGTATCCCAGACGACTGGAAAATAACTATTCTAGTGTTAGTATGAAAAAACAAAGGGAACATTCACAAGTGTGAGCTGTATAGAGGTATCAAACTACTATCACGCTACATGAAAGTCCTAGAGAGGGTGACAAAAAATTGAAATATGGAGTGCACCTTATGATATGCACTATGCTGTAAAATCTAGAAACCACAGTTTGCTGGAGGATTCACTATACCATCACCAACCACATCTCCATAAATTCAAAATGCATGGAATCATTACCCAAAAAATAAATGCCCATAACTAATAAAGGTTAAACAAGTTTACATGAAATAGATTAAACTATTTCTTTTCTAGATGGTAGGAAGCCCCTTGTAGCCCTTAAAAATGGAAACCTCATCCCTGCAGCCCTCTTGTGTGTACTGACTCCTAGACAACACTAGATCAGCAAGGAGGTTAAAGCTGCTTTAAAATATGTATTTCTGTTCTACTCTTTCTATAAACAGGGATCCCACAGGTAGCAGCAGTAATGAGACTTACGTGAGAAAATACATTTAGAAGAAATACGCCATTAGGAATTTGCATCCAGGCTAAATACATATGAAACAAATATTGTCAAAGGTATCAGACAAGCGAAGGTTAAGAGTTCAACACACAGGGTATTCCTATTATTTTTTTGTTTTATATCAGCACCCAACTGAAACCAAAGGAAGGAATGTAAGATATCAGTTTCTATGTGCAGCTGCAAATCCAATATGCTCTAACAACTCTGTCCTTTCTGAATATCAAAGTGTAATCTTGCATGTGGTTTAGCAACCCATAAGATACAACTCACCCTGTAAGATTACTTTATACCTAAGCACAATAGTATCTGCACAGCATATATTGATATGTCCACAATGCAATACCTAGATAGCTGTGGAGTATACCAGGATTAGAAATGATGCAAGCATTGCCCCTTATCCAATGTGAAAGTGCAACACATATGTAACAACGAATTAAGGACCACAGGCGTAAGTGGTACAGCAAAATGCAATACCACTCAGGTTGAAAATCCCCACTGTCAGGGATCACTCACTTTGAATTTTTTCCCCATATGCAGCAACTCTGCCCATTAACACATCTAACCTGGTGGTAACATATCAAAGTACAAAGATTCACACCTCCGCTCATGTCTGAAAATGTTTGAGAATGCAAAAGAGAGCAGCAATGCTTATATATTTATAACAGAAATAGAACCCTTGGTACATCACATTTTTGATGTTTATGTAGGATGCCATAGGTTGCACATATAGGTGACCTTTTCAGAACCCAAAGTCTGCACCACTCATACCTAGTACTGTAGGTAATATACATGTACATTGTGTGGCTTCTCTGGGTTGGATTATTCCAACTCCTTTTAAGACAGCTACTCACTTCTGATCTCATTACACAGTTCATTACAGTAAACATATTTTAAAATGTATTTCACCAGAACAGAAGCCTCTATTTATAGCATGTAATGTAGGTCTCTAACTATACTACCTTAGTCTACTTAAGTTTCCAACATCCTTGACAAATCTGTATCTTAGTTTAAGTGGATTTGGAGTATTGATGAGGCTTCCCTTTTTCCAACTTTCACTTGCACACATTTTCCCCCGACTTCTAGAAAGCTGATTTTAACAGAATTATTAACTTCTGGAGTACTGAAAAAGTTGCAGTACTACATACGGAGATGATTTCATTTAGATAATTTAACAAAAATAGCCAAGATCCTCTGGAGTGGAATACTGAAAAATACAGTGCTGAGATGGAGATTTTGTGCAGTACTGAAAATTACATTGGCTTCATTCAAATTAACACAGTGGAAACATATTTTCATATTTTTATAAAACGTATTTTTCTGTCAATGACTTTTTTCCATTCGAAAATTTTTGGTGAGTGATGATTGTTCTGGAGGACAGAGAAAGAAAAAGAAAGAAAATATCACTGACAACTGCAGAGCCCAGTAAATACATAATGAAGAGAATTTCTTTTTTTTTTCAAAATCTTAAAGGATTTCAAACTGGGTCTATATCATATGAGCGAATCGCACAAATTGCAAACGCTCATAATATCAAACGTACCGGACCTCAAAGTGCTTTTTCTGAGATCGCGGTATAGTGAAGAATGGGATATTTGCCCTTTCCTTACTGTAATGCGATCTCGGAGTTGGAATATATATTTAGCGGGTGGGTATGGGGGGTACAGCCCCCCACAATAGGAAGTTCAAGGTCTGGTACGTTTGATATTATGAGCATTCGCAATTTGTGCAATTCGCTCATATGATATATAGACCCTTTCAAACTTGGTAATTGCATGACATATTATTATTTTAAAATATGACATCCATTCATATTAGACCACTTAAATAAGAAATGCAGTCTTCATTCATCAATTTGTTTCCTCCTGAAATGAGAAGAATACATTAAATCTACTATGCCTTTTGTTAGTTAGCAGTGAATAATAAATCAACAATAACTATCATGTTCCATATAAAATATTATGTCCATATAAAATATCATGTACTTAAAAGACTCCAAAGTAGATAATACAATTTCAGTCACTGAGCATGAAGAAAAAAAGCAGTAGAGAGGCATTTAGATGAAACACAAAGATAAAACATTAGAACTACATCTGCTATAGAGGTTAGCCTAGGCTTGTTTGTTAGTATATGATGCATGAGGTGGTGTAATACATGTACTGTAAACTAGACACATTAAAGCAACCATTCATAAAACCTAAGTTCACAAAAGAACTGTGTAGATGCATTAATCAAAATAATGTATCATCTATTACCAAAAAACATTGTACATTCTTTATAAAACAAGTCATTTAGAGATTTAGAGAGTATATCATTTTCAATTAGATGCAGTGCTCCATTTTAATTTAATAGAAAAATGAACTCAACCTTCCAGACAGAAGAAGGTCATTTAAGCAATGACAGTGATTTTTATGTTTAATGACAGCCACATTATTGGAATTTAATTATTCTTTCATTGAGGAGTAACCTTCAAAGTCGACAAGAGGAATGCAGTCATGGAATAAAACCTTGCAAATAGAAAGCATCATTTAACATGCATTGGGCAATGAGATTTATTGAGAAAGCAAACAAAGTGAGCATTCATTTAAGAACATTATCCTTTGTTCCTCAGCCATGTCTGTTCAGTGTTTAGAAAGCCTCTCATGTCTTGTATTGAGTTGTCATGGAACAAATGCAAAATAAATATTAGCAATTCACCAGGAGATATGTGGTAATTTAATTTTAACACATTCCAAAATTTGTCACGAAAGCAGAAAGGAAATTTGCATACCACACACCCTTTGCAAAACTGAGAAGGCACAGAAGATGTTTAATATTAACCTTGTTACATTCCTAGCAATTATATTAGGAAGTTCGAATCTCCACAAGAATTTAAACTGTGATATTAAAACTATCCAATACAGAATGGTGCATTATCTACAGGGTATTATGATTTTCTTGAAGAAATAGGTTCTTTCTACATTTGTATTGTCATATATCAAAAAATATTGTGCAGAAGGACTGTTTTTCAGCTCACTTTGTGAACAGGACATCTATTGTCTTTTTTGTGTTTGCATGTTTGATTAGTAGGGCAAACTAGGCAAATGTGCCGCATTATGTAATTGACTTTGGAATGTGAAAGGAATTAAAGATTTTGATTTCAGATGTAAGGCTGATAAAGGATAATGAGGGAAATGTACTTACAAGTGAGGAGAGTGTGTTGAGCAGATAGAAGGAGTACTCTGACGGGCTGATGAATGAAGGGAATGAGAAAGAAGGTTGGATGATGTGGGGATAGTGAATCAGGAAGTGCAATGGATTAACAAGGAGGGCAGAAGGCAGCTATGAAGAGGATGGAGAATGGAAAGGTTGTTGGTCCAGATGGCATACCTGTGGAAGCATGGAGGTGTTTAGGAGAGTTGGCAGTGGAGTTTTTAACCAGATTGTTTAATGAAATCTTGGAAAGTGAGAGGATGCCTGAGGAGTGGAGAAGTGTTTTGTTATGGATTTTTAAGAATAAGGGTGATGTGCATAGATGTAGTAACTACAGAGGGATTAAACTGATCAGTCACAGCATGAAGTTATGGGAAAGAGTAGTTGAAGCTAGGTTAAGAAGGGATGTGATGATTAGTGATCAGCAGTATGGTTTCATCCCAGAAAAGAGCACTACAGATGTGATGTTTGCTCTGAGAGTGTTGATGCAGAAGTATATAGAATGTCAGAAGAAGTTGCATTGTGTCTTAGTGGACTTAGAGAAATCATATGACAGGGTGCCTAGAGAGAGGTTGTGGTATTGTATGAGGGAGTTGGGAGTAACAGAGAAGTATGTAAGAGTGGTACAGGATATGTATAAGGGTAGTGTGACAGTGGTGAGGTCTGCGGTAGGAATGATGGATGCGTTTAAGGTGGAGATGGGATTACATCAAGGATCGGCTCTGAGCCCTTTCTTATTTGCAATAGTGATGGACAGGTTGACAGACGTGATCAGGCAAGAGTCCCCGTGGACTATGATGTTTGTGGATGACATTTGGACTATGATGTTTGTGGATGACATTGTGATCTGTAGTGAGAGTAGGGAACAGGTTGAGGAGACCCTAGAGAGGTGGAGATATGCTCTAGAGAGGAGAGGAATGAAGGTCAGCAGGACTAAGACAGAATATATGTGTGTGTGAATGAGAAGGAGGATAGAGGAATGGTGAGGATGCAGGGGTAGAGCTGGCGAAGGTGGATGAGTTTAAATACTTGGCATCAACAGTTCAGTGTGAGTGTGGAGGAGAGGTGAAGAAGAGAGTACAGGCAGGGTGGAGTGGGTGGAGAAGAGTGTCAGGAGTGAGTTGTGACAGACGGGTACCGGTAAGAGTGAAAGTGAAAGTATACAAGCGGGTAGTGAGACCAGGTATGTTATATGGGGTTGACATGGTGGCACTGACAAAAAGGCAGGAGTCAGAGCTCGAGGTGGCAGAGTTAAAGATGGTAAGATTTGCATTGGGTGTGATAAGGATGGACAGGATTAGGAATCAGTATATTATAGGATCAGTTCAGGTTGGATAGTTTGGAGACAAAGCCAGAGAGGCGAGATTGCATTGGTTTGGACATGTGCTGAGGAGGGATGATGGCTATATTGGGAAAAGGATACCAAGGATGGAGCTGCCAGGTAAGAGGAAGAGGAAAAGGAAAAGGCCTAAGGTAAGGTTTATGGATGTGGTGAGAGAGGACCTGCAGGTGGTTGGTGTGAGAATATGTTCTAGAAACACCATAAAAAGTCATCATAAAACAGGAATCACGCTGACTACAGGAAATATAATCCACCATAGATTTATTCTGGTACCTTGGCCTTTCGTCTTCAAGGAATAATTCATGAATAAAAATCACTTCCTTTTATATAAACCAGATAAATAACAAGCAAATTAAATAATTAATTAATCACACCAATTATGACTAAATGGTAAAAATTAATTTTACAAACCTTGCAGCAAAGCAGAATGAGAACAATTAGAGTGCACTTTACCATACTAGATCATCTTAAAAAATACTTTAAAGTCATACCATACTAAATAACCTATAAAGTGATATTACTATCCAGGTTCGTACCCCTGGGATGTAAAGTGTGGTAATTTAAGATCATCCTGCATTCCAGTTTGTTCAATTCCCTTCTAAAATTCCCTTTCTTCATCATTGGTTGTGCCAAAACACTAAAAAATAGACCCCCCCCCCACTGACCCATCATGTTTAGATATAAAATGAGCAGCCACTGGACTGTCCATTTTAAGTCTCCTGATGTCCTCTAATTGTTCCATAATGCATACCTTAGCTTTCCGGGTAGTTTGTCCTGTGTACCAACAGGTATTGGTGCAGTCACAGCCTATAATGTAAACTATTCCACAAGAATTACAATCATAATATTCTCTAGCAAAGTACAACTTCCCATTAATCTTTCAGAAATGAAGATTTTAACTCTACTACAAACCAAACAACTGGCACATGAATGAGTACCTACCCTGCACCCTTATGTGGCACTGATAACTGTGCTATTAAGTAACTCTTTAAGGTTGTTGCACCTGCAAAGTGACATGTTTAGGGAATAAAACACCTACTGAAATATCATCACACACCACATTCCATACTTGTTTAAGTATGTTCTCCAAAATAGGAGAAAAATTGGAAAATCTAGTAACAGAAAACAATTTTTCCACACATTGATCCTCAATATATTCTCTAGCAACATACTTCCCCCACCTTCTTCTGTCATAAACCTTATGTCTAGCTTTAAAAAGAACAGAATCAGAATATCAATGCAGAGATAATCTCTCATGTACTTTATTCATGGTGTGACAGAGCAAGATGCAGAGCACAGGAAGAAATGGAAAGCGATGATCCACTGTGGTGACCCCTAATGGGAACAGCCAAAAGAAAAAGATTTGAGTCAAAATATACAAGGTCTAGACAAAGGAAATCAAAGTTGTACTGAAAGGTGGAAGATTCCTACAGGGAGTTCATATGTTGCGCAAGTATCCCTGGATTTGAATCATAGAGAATGGAAAGTAACAGAACAGGTAGATTTAGGGAGTAGGTATGGCAGCGATGCATACTTTTCCTCTTGCTGTCTGTTGATGGTGTATTTTCTTCAGATACCAGAGGAAAGGGGATGAGTGTTGTTAATATGTTTGTAGATGACTGCATGTTGCTATTAGAAAACATTGATATACTGTATGTTGTCGGTGGTGCTTGATAATTTTAAAAGGTTTAGAACCAAATCAGAATTTTGCTTTAATCCAGGAAAAAAATCCATAGTCACTCAGACAGGTAAGGATGGGACAGAGGATCTAGTTATTCCATTTTCCATGGCATGGGATATATATCTAGGAGTGGGAATATGCCCATCAGTGAGGGAGACACTAGAGTGGTATTAGGTAGGATAATTAATTCAATAAGTCAGATATCAGATAAATAGAAGGCAAAGAAAGGGCATCTAGTGAGGAATGTTAGTACTAAGGCTCCTGCTATACATGTTGGGGTAACGGGCCACTTATCCTGGGGATAAGGTCATAGCTGATATTTAGGAAAACTGTGATAAGGGTGTCTGGAAGTGGTGAAATGAAGCAGAAGTAATGAGACGATTAGCATGGCCAGAGGGTTAGGTGATTGAGGCGTGGCAGAATCAGGGTGATATGCATCCAGCATGCTGTAAAGTGTGAAATGGATAAAGTGTGGAAGGAAGAAGGATATGGCTGGGGGATGGGTGGCAAAGGGAGAAAAGAACTCAAGACGGTTAAGTGATACCAAGAAACATGTTGCACATGACAGAACTGAGAATACCTTATTGTCCAGGATTGTGGATGGACCTGAGTGTGGATTAGAAAAGCTGGGAGAAGGAGACTGAGAAAGGAAAGAACAAGGTATAGTTGTGGACCTAGAGGTGAAGGAAGAGAGATATCTATCACATCAGTTTGCCAAGGAAAATCATCATTTATAGAAAGTGGACTGTTTATGCTATGGAGCCTTACTCAGTGGGATGTAAAAAGGGGGAAAGTACAGAAGTAGAGGGAAAGTGGGGGGACTGAAAAACAAACTTGGTTTGATAAAAAGCAAAGTGGAATTTATTTATTTGACATTTGGTTACTGGGAAAGTCCAACTGGGTAAGAAACCCATTTTCAGCAGACCCCGGGGAGAAACGCTCCAATACAGAAGAAAAATATACATTTTTTTGTGATTAACAACAAAATAAGAAACTGAAAAATAACACAAACTTATAGATGAACAGAAAAGTAAAATGCATACATTTAAATGGAAAAAAGCAGATATGTAAAAGCATTTATAACATGCTTACAATTTTACATAGAGGTTTAGCAAATAAATATTATCATGGCAAGTTAACAAAATGCGGCCTATTAGATAAATATTAAAGGAGGGACAGTAGCATCCAAATGACATCCCACAGAGTAAGTATAAAAGGCAATGAGACTAGACTTTATGGTTAGTCATGTTAGCTGAGTAAATACAGTCTTATTCAATGATAGAAGAAACTGATAATACAGCAGGATAACTGGATGTATGGGAGGTGAAGGAAGATAGTGCTGTGAAGATGAGTGGAAGAGACATTAGATAAGATGTATAAACAGTGTGAAGGTCAGGGAAATAAGATGTGGGAAAGAAGGTGAAAATGTGGTGCTAGTAGATACAAATCAAAGAAAGGATGAAGAGAAAGGGGAAGGGGGTTTAACTGAAACTAGGGTAAAGTAAAAGGGGTGGGAGTCACATTGGTTCATAGTAGGGACAGATACATGATATGGA
>NC_056739.1:1218541464-1218638964 GCF_019279795.1 Protopterus annectens
AGTAACAGTAGCGGTCCTCTGGGCATCAGGAACAAACCCTGCAGATTAGGCCAAGACTGAACTTTTTAAGTAGAAGCTCAGATAGTGCATACTTGGTACTAATGAGAATCCAGCCTGCTATCTTGTCATCTTCCAAGGAAGGTTTATTTTTAGCCTTTGACAGGGATTCTAAGACTTGTTCCAAGGTGATTACTGGGGCAACTAAATTATCTGGGATAGTTCTATTAGCACATTACTCAAACTCAGTTTCTTTTATAATGTAGGTCTGGAAAGCATCACACTCTCTAATAGGATCATAGGTAGGTACTAGGCTTTCAGCCCAAGGGCCTAAGTAAGCCTAGCCAACAAGGTTCCCTGGCTTATGCCACCCAAGAAAGTTAATGGTAGAAAGCAAGGCTTTTTGGTTTTATCTTTACTATTTGTCACAGCCACTGAAAGCTACCTGTACTACTCTGGAACTGGATCCATGGCTATAGTAATACTTGACAGTAGCATAGCTGTGGGGGGGGGGGCAAAGGGGGCAGCTATTCTAGGCATGAGGAGATGGGGGTGTGATCAGGAAATGATGATTGATCAATAATGTAGTGCCGTTATTTCTGAATGCCAGTATATACATAAATGCCAATACTGCATTTGTAGGGTAAGTTTTGGCACCATTTATAGCGTAGGCTGTAGCAAGCTGTCTGCTACAGTTTTATAAACAGAAACCATCATGTTTTTATTAATATTAATTTTATTTGCTCCTCGGCTAATAGTTGAGGGGTGCCAGATTGGGGAACAGCACTGGGCATTACATGAGTTAGCTATAATGCTAATAGTTGGTACCCTATCAGAAGTTCTGGACCTGAAACTACAATTCCTGGCACTTTGAAAAATCGAAGTGTGATGGTTACAAAAGAAGAATTGGAAAACTAATTGTTATGATGTTCTGAGCTGCAGCCCCTATAATTTATATAGCTGGGGGGCACAGCCCCCATCTAGTTTGGTTTTATATTATATTTCTCTGAAAAGCTTCAAAACAATACATTTAAACCATAGACATGCATACTTACAACACCAATGACTAACTTTTTCCAGAAGACAATATATACCCAAACTAACTGGGGGGGCTACACCCCCCCACCCCCATGTGGGGGCTGAGCCCCCCACCCCCTAACTATATATACTAACTCCAGGATCGCACTACAGTGGGAACTTTTACTTTCCTTACAGTACTCTACACAGTGCCAGTACTTTACTTCAGTGAAATGAGATTCGGTGAAATGCATTTTCAGTAATTTGAGCTTTCAGCGATTTGGTCAAAGTGAATTCAAATTCAGGGAAATGAACTGTCAATGAAACAAAGTAGACCCAATAAATATATATATATATATATGTATATATATATATATATATATATATATATATTGTACACACATACACACACACATACATAAGGATATACATATATATAAACAGATAAAGATAACACCATTTGCCATCATGAGCATTGTACAGAAACATCTTACCCATGCCTGAAATATTTGTATGCATGTAATCATGTATCTGTATATATAACTATATCTATATCTATCTATCTGTAGCTATATATACATATATATATATATATATATATATATATATATATATATCTGCATCCATCATCAACCCATTTTTCCCATTTTGCACATGGGGTGGGGGTGTCACTTCAGCAGTGACAATTATCTCGAGCCAAGGTTTACACCACCTGGTGGCTAGCCCTGCCACTGTAGTTCATTTGCACCACTCACTCACACACACACTCTCACCTATGGCCAATTTACAGTGCCCAATGTACTTACTTACTGCATGTCTTTGAAATGTGGAAATAAACCAGATCACCCAGAGGAAACCCATGTCACCACAGGGACAGCATACAGACTCTGCACACAAGGCACCCAAGCTGAGAATCAAACCAAAGAGCCTCTTGCTGTGAGGTGACAATGCTAACTTCTGCACCACCACAGCCATATAAACAAATATATATATATATATATATATATATATATATATATATATATATATACAACGATAGAAATACAGAAAGAGAGACAGAGTGAGAGAGATAACAGCATTTGCCCTCATGAGCATTGTTCAGATAAACTTCTTCACATTCCAGCAGCATATCTCTACTTGAATATCACAGGTCAGATGTGCAGCTGGCCCATGCAGTGCCCTGTGCCAGTACCATGAACCAGCACCCCATCCCTTCAGCTCTTCAAGTTGAGTCCTAAAAAATACAATGAGATATTTATTTTTATTTATTTATTTTATTTTACATTTGTTGACCGGGATAGTTTGACCGGATACATGTCCATTTTCAGTGAAGGCCCGGGGAGAAAAGCTCCACTTATTGTACAAAAAGAATTACAAAAACAGAGTAAAAACAGAAGAAAAAGATCCAATATTTTTCAAAGTTTAACACAAGGTACAAACAAGCAAAGCTGTCAATTATAGAATAACTCATTTGAAACGTAGGATGGTTTGTTTGCTAATAAGCAGTTGAGTAAAGAAACACCGATTGTAGGGTTGGGTTAGTCAGGGTTTAAGCAAGGGCAGAGTCAGTGTGATTTAAAGTATTTTTTGAGGCCTTTTTAAAATAGGGGTAATGAAGATTCCTGCTTAATGTCTGCAGGAAGTAGGTTCCAAGTTTTACCAACAGAGTTGGCAAATAGAGAATCCCCTGCAGAGTTATTGGATTTTAGGGTTAGGACTAATAGTTTAGTTGATTATCGTAGTGGCCTGAGAGCACTATGAGGGCTGATAATGTTTTTGAGGGGAGAGGTATTTTCAGATTGATTGAGTACTTTGTGCACTACTATAAGCTGGTTGAACTGCAGAAGGGTAGAAATTCTAGCCAGTCAAGTAGTTTTAAGTTGTTACAGTGGTGAGTCCTATATGCCATACAGTAGCAAATCTAGCTATGTGGTTGTAACAGTAGGATAGTTTGTTGAGGTCAGTTTTGGAAAGGTTGGTAAATACTGGAGAGGCATAAAGAAGGGTAGAGAGAAGATGGATACGTGCAATAGCAACCCTAGCAAGAGGGGTGAGGAAAGGTTTAAGCATGTACAGGGAACCAAGTTTTTTGTTAATGAACTTAATAGTATGGTTAACATGCATATCAACTTTAAGGTTATTATCTATTAGTACTCCTAGGAGCTTAGTTTGGTCATCTGGGGAGATAATGGTGCCATTGTTAGACTTAATCCCTATGGGTAGGGAAGAATAGCAGCATCCTGGTTTTGTTAGGATTCAGGAGCAGTCGACGATTAGCTAGCCAGTTTTCTACAGTGTTAAAGGTATTCTGGGTTAGGGATAGCAGATTTGTTGGAGAGGAGGCAGAACATATCAAGACTGAATCATCTGCATATTGGATGCAGTGTGCATTTGGGATGGTGGAGTGAAGTTCATTAATAAAGATTGAGAAGAGAAGGGGACCTATTATGAAGGCCTGTGGGACTCCTTGGGTGATTGGGAGATGAGCTGACAGGTTTTCTTGCCATAGGACAGCCTGCTGTCTACCAAGTAGGTAGGACTGAAACCATTGTAGAGTGTGATGGTCTAAGAAGATAACTTTCAGGGTACTGAGAAGTAGCTGATGGATAACCATGTCAAAGGCCTTTGAAAAGTCAAGAAAGAGTGCTGAAGATAGTTTGTTGTTGTTTTGATTAAGGTTAATGACGTTAGAAAAAGATAGGTGAGCCAAAGTGGTAATATGGTATGGCCTGAAGCCGTGCTGAGAGTCAGCCAGCAGTTTGTTTTGATTAAGATAGTAAATAAATTGTTTGTGGATGCATTTTTCCAAGATTTTTGCTAGTGGTGACAGAATGGTTATAGATCTAAAGTTAGACATTTCAATGGAACTACCTCCTTTATGGAGGGGTATTACATGTGATATTTTCCATATTGATGGGACAGTTGCCTCAGAGATGAATCTAGTAATGAGGATAGAGACATGGAGTGCTATAGCGTCCATGGCTTTTTGCAAGCATTCAGCAGGGAGGAGGTCAGCAGCTAAAGTAGTGGGTTTCTGTTTTTTTTATAAGGGCTCAGATTAGGGGAGTAGGGACAGGTTGAAAGCTAAAGGAAAGTTGATTATTGGGTATGTTAGGGCTGTCTGTAGCAGTGCTGGAATTGGAGCAGGTGGCAGTGAAGTGGGTGGCTAGTGCCTGGATAGTTTCAGTAAAGAAACTATTGAAGGTATTAGCAATTTCAACTGGTGATTTGTCAAGTGCCGCTGATGGGGTAGGAGTGGTGGTATGGCCTGGGTGGATGAGGTTATTTATTCAGCCCAGAACTTCTGAGGTTTGTTTTGTTGTTTCTGTTTTAGGAGGGTTTAGTAGTTCTTTTTATCTATAAAGATAGATTTTTTTTAGTGTTATTCCTTAATTGACAATATCTGACTTCATCTAGTGGGTCTCTAGTAACATACCAAGTGGCCCAAGCCTTATTTCTACATGTGATTTTGGATTTTGTGTCTCTAGTTAGCCATGGGGCAGTTCTTGTTTTGGCTCAGATGGTGCGGGTGTGAGTTAAGGATAGTGAGGAATTTAGTATTAAAGAAAGTCACAGCCTCATCTAGTGGGAGTAGTTTAAGGACTGACCAGTTGCAAGCCTTGAGATCATATTGGAAGTTGTCAAGGTTAAAGTTTTTATTGTTACGTATTGCTTTATAGGTGTGTTGATGGGGATTGTCAGCTTTGAGCCTAATAATATAGGTAAGGCAGCGATCACTTAAATCATCGGGTAGTGTGCCTGGCTTGTAAATGTGGGGGTGGCCATTGATAAGAATCCAGTCTAGGATACTATCTTTGCCTTTGTTTTTGCTATACCAAGTGGGGAGGATATGGTCTGAGTAAACCCATGAAGGTTTATGTGGGTACTAGGAGAGTCAGAGGAACAGGTGTTCCAGCTAATGTTGAAGTCACCTAAGACTATGGTTTCCTAGGGATAGTTGCAGGATAGCCAGTGTAGGATGTTTTCTAGAGTGTTGACATTTTTACCAGGGGGTATATAAATGCAGACAATATATCTACTTTTATTTTTATTTATTTGTAGTTTGGTGATGAGAGTTTCAGCATTGTTAACCTGGGGAGGTTGCTGGGAGTCATTAATAACTGTTAGTGTGGACTTAAATAGCACAGCTACCCCACCACCTTTCTTAGAGGTCCTGTCCAGTCTAAGAATGTTATACCCAGGGGGTGTTACTTCTATGTCTTTAGTTGCTGTTTTTAACCAGGTTTCAGTGAGGCAGAGAATGTCTGGGGAGTGAACAGCTAGGAGGGCATGGAGGTTGTGGATCTTATTATTTAGGCTTCTGATGTTAAGATGGCAGGCCAGAAATTAATTAGGGTGCCTATTTAACAGAGTAAAGTTGGCAGAATTTTTAGTCACAGAGCTGGGGTCGACAGATGAGGATGGGCCAGGATTAGGGTGGATGTCACCATCCTTCATAAGGTTATATTTCAAGCTCATTATAAGTTTCAGGATTTTATTTATATGTTTTTGATGGTGCCTGATTGTTTGGCTAATGTAACTGGATCTAAGAGGTTGGTAATATTTGGGGGGGGGGTTATAGAATTAGGTGACAGGGTAACAATGATGTGGTGTATTTTATTAAGTGCTAGAGTGGTAGAGATTTCGAATTTTGGGCACTGGAATTCTGAATAGTGTAGGTTTTCATAAGAGATGAGGTGGTAGGGAATAAAGTGCAGCAGTAGTAAAGATAAAGGTGAGAACAATTTGGGTGCAATCATTTCAACTGCTAGGACTATTTTCAAGTAAAACATTTTAGTAGAACTGGTAAGTAAATGATAAAAGTCAATAACGTTTGAGCAGAAGTAGATGAGAAGGCTCTATTATATGGAATTGCATTCAAGTAAGTGATAGATGAGAAGGTTAGCAAGTGGGCAGTGTCATTAACTCACAGGTTATGTTTGGTTAAAGAAGAAGGGGTGTGGTAATAGCACTATAAATTTAGCAGCAGTAGGGGCATGTGGCATTTGGGGGCAGGGTTGGGCATGAAGCGAGGGCGAGAGGGAGTGGAGCTATACCAGATAACAAGATTGCTAAAGTTAGCATGTTCAAGGTAGGTTTTGAAAATAATAATAATAAAAAAAACACAGGCCAGTTAGCATACTGGGACCCTTTCATGGATGTCCACAACTTCTAGACATATGATCCCTATACTGTATTTCACTATGTATATCAATAATATCACAGCTAGACCTGCAGATAGCAAGAACATATCTGTGCAGGACAATGACATTACTTCCCGTCACGGCCAGATTCATAAAAATAAATAAATGCAGACACAATGCCAGCTGTTGTGCTGTTACCTGCTTGAAATAGGTATTTCCAGTACAGATATAACATTATCCATCACTGTATGGTAAATGCATCATCAGAATTATTTAAACATGACCCAAAAGTTCAGTCTGCTAAACATATTACTCATGTATGCCTTCTAACTCAAAGTAATAATAACAATGGTTGTGAATGTGTATACCTCAGTGTCTTAGTCTGCAAATCTGTCTGTTATGCATGTCTGATTGTGAATGTCCCCTTGAAAAAGTCTACATTGGGAACCATGAAGTTTTCAAATTGAAGGGCAAGAACACATAGGACCATTAATAAGTGCACATTCTTTTGGATTCACTTTCCTTATTGTTCTACATATATACCTACCAACCAGGTAGCTTTAAATTATAGTTCTAGTTTAATTAGCTTATTGTTTAATAAAGCTACATTTGTTGGAGTCTGTTTTAAATTTGTAGTCTTGCACATTTCTCCTGCAAGAAGTGAGACAATATTTACTAAGGATAAAAAAATTACTCATTTCAAAACATTTCACCCATAAAATAAATGTAACTGCTGTAACTGTAATTTACCAGTGTCAGTATTCACCAATTAGGGCCACTTTGACTGAATATGCCCTACATGTTTGAGTGTGATAAAAATGTTAACAGGAAAATATTCAGAATTATTTATACAAGTGTGCACTACTCCAGGAAAACCAGATGAATGACTGACCATGACCGCAGCATCAGTCTTTTGTATCAATAGGCTACCCCTACACCCAATAATTTTAAGAGGCATTGTTGGCTCTGTCTACCTCAAATGTTTGATTGTGGTGTCTTATTGCAGCAATAATAATGGTCAGAGTAGCAGATCTTGAGTTTATTTCACACAAACATATAGCAATAACAGCAAAGTATTACAGCTTCTTTCACAGAAATGGACAACAGTCCTACAAAGCCAGATTAATGACCATTTAAAGTGAGGAGCAGACCAGAGGAAAAAGTAGTTTCATTCACAGACAGTCCATCTCTCCTATCCAGCAGTGTAGCCATTTTGTCACTATCAAATTGTAAAAAAAAAATTAAGGACACAGTAACCACAGTAATGTATTTTAACATTATTTACTCAAATATTCACTAATCACCCAGGGCCAGATTAAAGATTGTTTAAAATGAGCAGATGGCAAGTGGCTATGTTTCCTTCATCCACATAAAGTCCAACACACCTCACCCAGCAGTTATAGCCACTTTGTGAACTAAATACACCTCACTTATAAGTCTGGCTTTGATAAAAAATAAATGTTTGCAATAGCGTATTTCAAGTTTATTTAATTTGCACAACAGCCACAATAAAGTATTCCAACTTGCTTCTGTAAATGTGTATTAGTCCTGCAAATAGAATAAGGAGATTGAAAGAACTGATGACTGTACAACAGTGGAATTAACTGGAAACTACTGAAATGAGACTGAAGTGAAAGTCTTTATCTGTTAATTGCACAAACTCATGCTGAACAGGTGCCAGTCTCTTCATTATGGGCCAGGTCTTGTGTGTTTTCAGAATGAATTCTCCAAACACTGTATTTCATTTAAAAAGGCTTTATTAGATGTTTGCAATATCCAAATACTGTCTTCATTAACAGTACTGATCAATAGTAACAGTCTGTAGAAATGCTGGGATGCTGATTAGTAATAAGAGTGCTGCTAAATATATCCAAAGTTTCTGCCCATATATTCTGATTGTCCTGAATAATGTAAATTGAAAGCCTTTTTTTCACCTGTCTTCTGTACTCAGGCTTGAGTGTTTGTATTGTAGCTTCCTTTCTAAAATGCTGGATATTTCATCTTTTCTGTATGTCAGGTCGAACTAACTAACTGACTTTCCTTACTGTAGCCGAAGTATATTTTAATAATACCAGACCCTGTAATGCTTTAGACACCTCCTTAGCTTTAGTTACCTTGGTTTCCAAGCCTAATCTTTATCTAGCATTTCATTTCTATGTACCTTTTTCCTTGAGAAAGGAACAGCCTGTAACCTTCCCTTGGGAACTGTTATCTCTCATGCTTTACCAGTAATGTTATATCTCCCTTCTGCTTAAGTGTCTTTTCTAAAATGTATGCATAAATGAAACACTATTCTGACACTACATTTCTAGGCCTATTTTACCTTTCAGTCTACATAATGCCTAATAACTACTTTAAAATGGAAGTCCCTAATCTAACAGTTGTCCCCTGAGGTCCCTGATGAAAGTTTACAGGGACCTACGTTTGTAGTTACCTTACATTTGTATTGCTAACTACTGTATACAGCTTTATGCTACCTGAATAACCTACTAATTAGTACAGCACTCAACCTTCCTCATTACCTAGAGGAAAACAGTTTTGGTACTTACTTTCCTCACTTGCTTAGAGAAAAACAGCTCTTGTACTCACTTTCCTCCCTTATCTAGAAGAAAACAGTTTTTTTATTCAGGCATGTCCAAGGGTCAGCTCCCAGTGTTCTCTCCTATCTGTCTGATGAATCTGGGCATCTTGGGGCAATGTAGAAATTGCCTCATGTACACAGACAACCCTCTCCTCCTACCACCCAACACTACAACCTGTGAGAGATGCACTTATCTAGCCAAACTGGAGGTAAAGCTCTCTCCAATCAAGGCTGAACTTGAACTTGACAGTCAAGAGGAGAAGGTAAACACTTGCACCACACCACACTCATCACATAGTCTCACTAAATCTACACCACCAAAATCCACATATAGAAACACAAACACATTTGTGGAGGCTCTCAATAATAATCTGCTCAAGCAACAGAGACCTCCAAAGCAGAAATGCAAGCAACCTCCACCCCCCAACACAACCCAAATGGCACATAGCCTGCAGACTCAGTGTGCCACTCAACCACAGCCAATAAGGCAAAACAACTTAACCAACACACTAGTCATAGGCGACTCTATAATCAAGCATACTGATGTGCCACTCACCAGGCTAAACAAGGAGAAGGTTACTGTCAGCTGCCTGTCGGGTGCCAGGATCCGCCACATAACCCATGCACTCAGGTCACTCCACAACAAGTACAAATATGACTCTGTCATTTTCCATGTTGGTGTGAATGACCTGAGATGTACCTCCCTGGACTACATGAAAAGAGACATGGAAGAGCTCTCCGATCTTATAGCCCAGGCAGGTATGACCCTAGCCCTGAGTAGCATTCTGTCATCACCCAGAATAATGCCAACAATTAGCTAAGCTTCTGGTGCCATTCTAAAGGGATCCAGTATCTGTCTGCCTGGGATGACATGGTCGACAGACCACGATGCTTTGCCAGAGATGGCCTGCACCTGTCACCCCTGGAATTCCGGATTCTGGCTAAGGTTCTTGCCGCCCCTATAGTGCCTTTTTTAGGCAAGGTTCAAATGACAAATTCACCACCGAACAGGAACAGGCAAGCAAAAAATGAGGGTGATGCTACTCAATGCTAGAAGTCTAAATCTCAAAATGCACTCACTTGAGGCACTCCTTAAAATGGAGAACATCGATATCTGTGCAGTGACTGAGACCTGGTTCAAGGCTCCAGAGACCACCCCTGCACTACCAGGCTATAACTCATACCACACTTTTTGGCCATGTAACCAGGACCGGAACAACAAAGGTGGAGGTGTGTCCATATTCATTAAGGATATCCACACCTCCAGGCTAGTTGCTCAGCATAATGCAACCGAGGTTATCCAAGTGAAACTAACTCTGGGCAAAACTGCAATCCAAATTGTTGCTTGCTACAGATCACACACCATGCCCCAGGATTCCCACTCCTCTTTACTTGATGTACTGGAAAATATTAGGGTTCAACCAAACACCCTAATAATGGGTGATTTCAACTACCCCACCATTAACTGGGAAAACTACTCATGTACCAACTCCTTCACTCAACGCTTTCTGGAATTCATAAACTCCAATGCCCTGGATCAACTTATCCACACCCCCACCAGGGGCAACAATATCCTAGATCTAGTCATTACCAATATGAGTGACTGGTGTTCCACACCTGAAGTCAATGCCTCATTGGTCCAATCTGACCATAAGCTAATTACCCTAGATATCCACATCCTGCCTCCACCCCCCATTAAGGAAACCATGGTAAAAAATTTCTCCAAAGCCATCTTCATGCTTCTTAAGACAGAAGTGGTAAACTTCATGATACCCATGCAGATGGACAATACAGTTACGGCTACTGAATCCTACACAATTGCACTTTATAAGCACTTACATGAGTGCATGGATCGTGCTATCCCAAACAGAACCAAGACGCTATCCTCCAAAAAAAGGAAACCAATCTGGTGGTCCCCTGCCATAAACAAACAGTACAACAGAAGGAAGAAACTCTTGCAAAAGAGAGTAAAATCCCACAAGTGGAGGAGTTCCCTGGTCAGCCTCAGTAAGAAGCTGTGATCCCTGATAAAATTCTCCAAAGCTAGTTACGAAAACAAAATTGCCACTGGTTCTAAAGACAACCACAATGCATTCTATAGCTATGTCAAGAATCTCAATGGCAACACTCAGATCTGCTCTGAGTTACAGCACAATGGCACTAAATATACAGACCCAACTGATATTGCCAACATCCTGGCAGATAAGTTCAGTGCTAACTTTATCCCCTCTCACCCCCTAAAGAGCCCATCTCTATACCGGAAGAATGCAAAGTTCCTGTAATCACGGCTGCACAGGTAAAAACCACACTCTCCAAAGCCAAGAACACAGCATCCATGGGACCAGACAACATCCCAGGCTGTGTTCTACATGAACTACAGAATGAACTGGCACCCCACCTAAGTACCATGTTCAATCATAGCCTCACCTCAGGCTTTGTGCCTGCTGAATGGCACACAGCAATGGTTATCCCACTACACAAGGGGGGAGACACCACAGACCCTGGGAACTACTGCCCCATTAGCCTGACGAGCCTGGTCTGCAAGGCCATGGAATGTATCATCATGGAACTTATAAACAAAGACAATGGTAATCTGCAAACTCTGGATCCCACCCAGTTCCGGTTTGTAAAAGGCAGATCATGTCTCCAAAACCTGATAGACTTCTTTGAAGCAGTCACCAAAGCCGTAGACAAGGGTAAGGTGGTTCACACAGCCTATCTAGATCTTGCCAAGGCTTTTGACACCATCCCCCACTCTGGAATTATAGATAAACTCACTAAACTAGGTATAAATCCCTATGTCACAAGATGGGTTGCCAACTGTCTCACTGAGAGAACCCACACTGCGAAAGTAGCAGACTCCAACTCTGACTTCAGACAAAGTGGAGTACCACAGGGTTCAGTCCTGGGTCCTCTCCTGTTTGGTATCTACTTCTCTGAAGTGCAGGCTAACACAGAAGGTCTTTGTCTAACAAAGTTCACAGATGACTGCAAACTAGGAGCCATAATCGAAACTCCTAACGATGTGGACATCCTACAAAAGGGCCTCACTGAGACAGATGCCTGGTGTCAAAGCCATGGCCTCAAGTTCATTGCCAAAAAGTGCATTGTCATCCTCTTTGGTAAAAACTCTGTACCCATGAACTACAACATAGGCGGTAGTATACTTAACACCGAAAGCGTGATAAGAGACCTTGGAACGCAGGTGGACAGTAGTCTCTCCTTTGATAATCACATCACCACAGTAGTCAGGAAATCCTTCTATGTGGCACACCTCATCACAAAAGGTTTCTCATCCAGAAAAAAAGAGGTCATTGCTCCCCTCTACTCATCACTCATTAGACCCATTATAGAGTATAACACCCCTTTTGGTATGTACCTCACAAGACATCTACAACAACTGGAAAGGCCACAGAAATACCTCACAAAGAGGATTACTAGCCTCAAACAGATGCCCTACGCAGACCGGCTCAAAAAACTCCAGCTTTACTCCATCGCGTATCGCCTACTCAGAGGTGATCTCTGCCTAACATACAAAGCTATTTCAAACCCAGAGCTGTTGGACATGCTCCACTTATACAAATCCCAATCCCTCCGAGCTACATGCTCTAGGGACCTAAACCTTGTCACCACAATAAACAGAACATACCGGAGGGATAGATTCCTGTCCCAGAGACTTCCCATACTCTGGAATAAACTACCTATCTATATCAAACAAAGCTCCTCATTAGCACTCTTCAAGAAAAATCTTGATGATTGGATGGGAAATAGGAAATTCACCCTGGGGATCACCTCTGCGGCTCTGCTAGACAGTGGCACAGGAAAATAATTTTCTTGGGTGGCAAAAGCCAGGGTACCTTTTTGGCTGGGCTTGTATAGGTCCCAGGGCCGATAGCCTAGTACCTACTTATGAACCTATGACTCATAATCAATCTGAAAAATAAATATTTGTTTAATAAACTTGCAATTTTAATTTAGACCACTAGGTGACACTTGAGTATTTAAGTCCTGTTTGGATTGAAGTCTCTTAACTTTATGATTTAATTTTCATATTACCTAAATTCATAGTCTAGAGTCTTTAAGTCTAAGTTCTGATGTATGAGTGATATATCCAAAACCTGTACATTATTCTGAAAATGTGTGTCTTTTAATTTTGTCTTTTAAAGCTTATTAGAAAATGCCACACACATTTTAACCTGTCTTTGTGAATTTTTATTTAAGTTAGACAGAGTACGAACTGTTAACCCTGCCTATTTTTATTTCCTATCTCTGCATGCTGTAATATTAAAATTACACTGTCTATTGTCTATGTTTTTTACCTTATGAACTGGTGCTTTAGTGTACCATGATACCTTTTTCTTATAGCAAATGCAACTTTTCCCTGTTGTTTATATATTTAAATCTTTAAACATTGTACTGTTTAAAACATTTTCTTTTTTTACTGTATAGCCTACCAAGCATGTTGACTATTCTCTGAAGACTAATTGAAATCAGCACTAAAGAGATAACTTTATAATTGGTCTTGAAGCATAATTACCATATATTGTATTAACTTGTGTTTATAAATTTTCATCTAGATTTGCTAATAATGCTACTTACCTTTTTTAACTTTTATGTTCTATAATAGATGTCTGCCTCCTAAATTTATGTCTGAAATACTGTATGAATATTTATGAGGTATAATAGTTTACTATAACATATGCTTTTTTTATTTTAGGTCTATACCTTTGCATTTTCTGTTAGTGTCTTTTTAACTTTCTTGATAATGTACAATAATTATATAAAGTGCACTGTAATCTGTAAATTAATTAATAAATTAAGCCTGCCTTGTTATGGTGTGATTATATTGAATAACTAATGCTACTTATTCTTTAAAAAACTTATATTAATAAGCCTGTAATAAAAAATTCTGCCACTTGAATAATGTAAAGGATGATGTAGTGAAGTAATAAGCCTGTTACAAATAATTGGGTCCTTTTACCCTGAACCAATGACAGAATAATGTAATTCTGTTACTTTACCCTTAAAACTAATGAATAATGTGAAATAAATGAATATTATTCTTATATTCTGAAATTTGACTGAAATGTACTGTACTGGGCATGCATAACTGAGTGTGAATATCATATTCTGAATTTTGACTGAAATTTACATTAGCATGATACATATGTATACTGAACATTTAAAATAGCTGTGCATATTCTGGAAACTAACTAATAGTAAAGAATATCTTTTGCCAGTGTTAACTGAACACAGATAAAAACATAACTGAAAACTGGTACATGTTATATTCTGAAAACCAAACTATTAGTACCTTTTCCTGTCAGTATTGTCTGAACATAGATAAACTGAAAATGGTACTGTTATATAACTGAAAACATACTTACTTGCTTTAACTCACACATTTTAACTTTAAACAAACATTGAAGAAATAACTAAACACATAGTCAACTTCTGCACCACAGCTCTTGCCAAATTTTACTCTGCATTGTCCCAGTCACTGATGAGGTAATGGAAGGCCTGCTTTAATGTCAAAGTGTCCTTTTTATAGTAAGGCCTTTTAAAAAACTCTTCTTTTTATCTCTTGTGCAAGGCTGTGTGGCTAAAGTTCTTGATTGTATTTAGTATCAGGTCCTTAAAATTACATTTGCATCTGTAACAATTATAAACTGATAGCATTGCTTTTTGCCCAGACTTTATTTACATGTTTCTGCATGAGATAAACATTTGCAGCTTTAACAATTATAAACTGATAGCACACTACTGCTTGTTGCCCTAACTTTATTTACATTCTTCTGCATGAAACAAACATATGCTTCTAATAAACTCTTGCAAATGTGAAATGTACAATACTGACATGGAAAAGCTGTTACTTTATTATTAAATCAAACTGAAATTTCAGTGACATTGTTTTTCTTGTCATAACCTTAATTGAAACTAAAGTAGTAATTTAACACTATGCATTTCTGCACCTGCATAAAATTAATCTTAACTGTTGAACCTTTTACATTTACTCTCGTGACCCTCAGATTTTAACATACTGTTCTGATTGAAACTCCACCCACTGTCTCACCATAACCATTCCTTTAGCTGATGTCATTTAACTTTTCAATACTACTGAATGCTGCAAGAATTTATCATTACTGTCTACAATTTTCTTGGATAAATAGCAAAAACTGTAAATGCATTAAATTGATCTTTACCATACTGCCTTATGGGCATACAGTACTGTCCTTAATTCAGTTTACTAAGCTGGCAGTAATCTGATCTGGTGTGTTTGGTAAACTACAATTTCTGTATGCAATATATACAGTCTTAAACTGATTACATAAATACATTTATTACCAGATTTAAACTGACCTGATTCCGGAAGTTTATTTGTCTATTCTTCCTAAAATAAGAGTTGAACCTGTGGCTTTATTGACACATGATATTTATGATGTACTGTTTTTATGCATAGGATTTGAACTCTTGACTGTACTGTCACTTTTACAATGTAGCATTGACTTTTACATTCTGTAAATAAAACATTATTTATGCATAGGATTTTTACTCTTGACTGTACTGTCACTTTTACAATGTAGCACTGACTTTTACATTCTGCAAACTGACAAACCATTATTTAATATTTGTGAATGCTTTTTTGTCTCTGTCTGTATTAAGATATTGTTTATCCATTGCAATGCTTTAATACAAAGCTCTTAACTAATGACTGCTAAACAAGACAGTAACACAAAAATTAATTTGCCAAATCTGTGACTGTAAACCCTTTATTCTGCAAATTAACTAGACTGTCATTTCTGATATACCCTACACAACATAAATGCATACGGTTACCCTTTTTTCTAACTGGTCACACCCAATATGTCTTTCTGAGCACTTTAGCTGTGTCAGCTGCACTGGAATATATTTGATCTTTAAACCATAAATCTGCATGTTCTTGTCATAACCAATTTTTTCAAATTCTGTACATTTGCAAAAATCTTGTTACTGAAGTCTAAAACAGCATATAACTCCAATGACATGTCTTTACCTAGTACAGAGTTATTTCACTTTGAACAGTTAGCTGCTGTAATCTTTGATTTTTATATCCTGACAAAACTGCATTTGTGTCCTCTAATAAAGATCTATGTGTAACTGAAGTTGATTTGTTTCTATTATTCGGTACATTATTCCACATTTTTTATAAATGCTCTAGTTTGGTACTGGACTGCCACAACTTTATAGATGAACTGAAAATCCTTTGTTATAGAACTAACATCAGCACTGACTCTAGCTACGGAATGTGTTATTTCTTTACTTTGTTCTGAAACAGTAGTTTGCAATGAAATCTGTATATTATTCCCCCTCAGTGCAATATTTGCACTGGCTTGTACACTGATGTTTTTGTCTGTATTTATCATATTGGTATATAACTTTGTACCTGGAATTACATGTAAACAAGAATGCATTACATTCTGAACATTTGTATTTGAAATTGTGCTACAACTTAATTCTGTATGTTGAATTGTATGTGCTGAAGCATTTACAGAAGAATTTGTGTTATTTAAGTCTGAAACCATAATCATGGAAGCTGACTCATTATGTGAATGCTTTGCTGTAGCCTGCTTCTGTGATTTAGTTCTTTTGTATTTAGAAATATTTAACATTCCCGAACTAATAACTGCTTTCCACTGTTTTTTAACTTTAAACCATACATTTATTGATGTATTAACCATAGAAGCATTACTGGACACACACACACACACACACACACACACACACACACACACACACACATATATATATATATATATATATATATATATATATATATATATATATATAAAACATGTATGAAGATGACTTTTACTTATGAATTTAAACTTTGTTGAGCTGTTAACTAAAAAGTGCATATAAAGTCTTACATAACTTTATGATTCTGGAAGAATGTGTCCTGTTTTCTGCATCTTTTTAAATTTTTTTTTTTTTGCTTTATTGGCTATGTGATGTCAGATTGGAAATTAACTGGCTAATGTATTTTATGTTGTGATGGAACACTGCTGAAGTTTGTTGATTTTGTGCTGATCTGTTAAAGTTTTTTTCTGGCTTTTCATGAAGTAAACGCTGGTGATATGCAGTTTGTCTAACAGCTGCAATTACTGTATGTAGAGGTTGTATGCTGCGGCTGTTTTGTGTATATGAAGTTTATTACTGGTGTCTTACCAAAAGGTCTGCTCTGTAAGGAGTAACTATTGCTGCTGGCTGTGGCCTTATTCTGTATGGAGTTTACAGTGTCTGGAAAAGCACTGGTGTGCTGCTGAATAGTCTGTTATGAAACATTTGCTGTAGTTACTGATAGACTGGAAAAAAGTGTTAAGCTGGCTGCTACACTTGAAACTGTACTTGAAAAGATTAGTCTCTATAGCTGTGTTTGTTGAAGTTGTGAAGTTCTGTTTTGAATGAACACAGGTACATGTACCATTGATAAGGTTGCTTGGAATGAAACACTGCTGTTATGTAGTTTGCTCTGTAGAACACATAGTCGAATGCAACACTGCTATTCTGTAGATTTTTTTTGTAGAACACACAAAGTCTGACTGCTGATGCAAGGTTGCAATGGGGTTTGGGGACTTATTTTAACTGTTTTATCCCATTTATAGTGATTCACCACTGAAAGAATTAATGAGACTGTACTATACTGGAATCAAATGGAAACAACTGAAATGACACTGGAATGAAAGTCTTTATCTATTAATTACCCAAATGTGTGCTGAACAGATGACAGTCTCTACTTTATGGGTCAAGTCTTGTGTACTCCAAACTTGGTAGTTCATTTAATAAGGCTTTATTAGATGTTTACAATATCCAAATACTGTCTTCGTTAACATTGTTGATAAATAATAGCAGTCTGTAGAAATGCTGGGATGTTGGTTTGTAATAACAGTGCTGCTAAATATATCCAAAGTTTCTGCACTTATATTCTGATTGTCCTGAATAATGTAAACTGAAACAGTCTTTATTTGACCTGTCTTCTATACTCAGGCTAGAGTGTCTGTATTGTAGCTTCCTTTCTAAAATGCTGGATATTTAATCATTTCTGTATGTCAGGTCAAACTAACTAACTGACTTTCCTAACTGCATCTGAAGTATATTTTAATAATACCAAAACCCTGTAATGCTTTACACACCTCCTTAGCATTGGTTACTTTGGTTTCCAAGCCTGGTCTTTATCTAGTATTCCATTGCTATGTACATTTTTCCCTTGAGAAAGGAACACAAAAAAACAACAGTCAGTAGCCTTCCCTTGGGAATTGTTATCTCTCATACTTGACCAGCAAGGTTATTTTTCCCTTCTGCTTACTGTCTTTTCTAAAATGTATGCATAAATAAAACACAATCCTGACACTACATTTCTAGGCCTATTTTACCTTTTAGTCTGCATAATGCCTGATAACTACTTTAAAATGAAAGTCCCTAATCTAACAGAGATGACAAGAGAGTATGTTTCTTTAATCCACATACAGCCCCCATACCTGCCTAGCAGTTATAGCCACATCTGAATGTGATAAAAAATAATGGTCACAGTAGAATATTACCAATTTGCTTCACACAAACACAGTATAATCAGTGTAGCTGCAGTAAGGTATTTCAACTTTACTTTGCATAAATTCACATTAGTCATGCAAACCCAGATTAATGATTGTTTAAAATTAGCACATTACAAAAAGGCATGGTAATGCTATCCACAGACAGCCCCAAACCCACAAGGTTATCATAGACACTTTGTTCACTGCCTACATCTCAGCCAGACAGTCCCCCACCCCTACCCGACAGTAATAGCATTTGTTGTTGACCATGACTAGTTCAGGAATATCACTGATAGCTGTCACAATAAATGCATTTCAACTTTGTTTTACTCAAGCAGACACGAAAGCAAAATAAACTGACTTACTTCACAACAATCACATTAATGCTGTAAAGCAAGATTAATAAGGAAATGACAGCAACCATTTTATCTATAGACACCACCATATCCAAAAATTATTGTTACATTGTTGTCAGTGGATGTCTAACTGTAATAAAATGAAACAAAATAAAATAATGGCCTCACACTGTATTTTAACTCAAGTTACACAAATATATAACTGCTTACAAGCCAGCCCCCATAACAAAGCAGTCTCACCTTGCATAGTTGCCCCATGAGGATATTTGGTTGCCTGCCAGGATTAAAAAAAAATACTTCACACTATGGCAGCTACTAATCTTTTGACCACAATTCCATCCCTACTGTTTATTATTCGCATAACTTCTGCTCTGGAAAGGAGCAGAAAGCCGGAGAATTGATTGATTATGTGTACTGTAGATACTTTCAAAATTGGCTCCACTGGCTCTACTGGCTATTTAACTATTTTGTTGATTTACTCTTAAGTAAAACACCCCTACCATTTCATTTCTTTTCTTAATAAAATCCATTCATTCATCCTTAAGACCTTATTTCCCATATTCTGCAAATGAGGTGAGGGTGTCACATCAACAAAGACCATCATCTACAGTTAATTTTTACACCACTTTGTGGCTAACTTTAATGAAATAAAATAAAAATGGCCTGGGGCTCATCTCTTCACACTGGTTCGAGTGCCCTACACCTGCACTAGCCATGACACTCATGAGTCTCTCTGCAGCTGGGACCCTTGGTTGCTGATGGAATCACTCTGATTGTAATCTACCATTACAGATGTATAACATGTGTATGGCCTTGTGTTTTTATGGGCAACAAGTCAGCCCACCATGTTGTACCTATACCTCTCCCATATGACTTGTAAGTATACTTCTACTATATAACAGAAAGGAAGAACACTGTAGAGGCTGTCTGATATATGTGCCTGGTACATCAGCAGTGTCTGTGTACAAATATGTAGCACCATTATAATATTATATGGTTTTATCTGCATTTCTGTATTTGTCATCTTTATCACTGTCATAAGTACAGAATATATAGCTATGAACTCTTGTTTTTACAGGTTTCATTGTGACCCCCCCCCCCAGATTTGGCAGTAGGTAGAGGCTGGGTAACTTCAGCACTCTGAGAAGGAAATCCTGCTGTAGGCATTCCTGATCCATGGAATACTCCTTTTTGGGGTAAGGAGGTGTTGACCAGCCTCTAGATCAACAGGTATGATAGTCTTTTGTCCACAACATCAGTGCTGTGGGGGAGGGAGGATAATCACACACTGCATGAGTCACAGACATGATTGGTTATGCCCACAAGTGGCTATTATAGTGCTGGCCATAGAGGTGTTTCTGTTCCCTCTGAGGGAAGAAACAAGTACATGTTCAAATTCTGGAGTTGGGATATTAGTGCCAGGATGACTCAACCCCGTCCTATCTCATTAGATATTGCACCATGTTAGTGTGGCATCTACCAGTATTTTGATTGCAGTAATGCACATTGAAAGTGTACGCCTAACAATGGGTCCAACTGCTTATTTTTCTTCAGAGGAACATCAGGAGTACAGTAACAGCAGGATAACTGAGGAAGTATGTTTGTGCTGTACATCTGATGCTGCTTTAACCCCCCTGGCATGCAGGCCATATAACACATGGTCCTCATGTTACCATGATCATTGGGATGTAGAGGCTATGGCAGTACAAAGGGTTGGTACTGGCACTTGTGCTGGGCTGATGATGATGTAGAGCTATTTATGAAACAGTCACAGTCAGACAACTCAGTGGTGCTGTCCATCTTTATCATGGGTGTCACGCACTCACTATATAGGGTGAATGTACAGCCACAACCACAGATGAATCAATGGCTGTACACTGTGATTGCACCCATTCCTCAGAGATGGTTCTTCTCATTGTTATGACTACCAGAAATGCTCCCCCTGTGGCTGCCACAATAGATCAGCACACTGCATCAGATGCAGACATACCCACCACAGCATAGACTCAAAGGGGTTACAGATGAAGTCACAACTGGTCCTTGATATGCAGGTATCACACAGACTCAGTCAGGAGGTATATGAAAAATACATCATCCAGGCACAACCTGCTGTTATTTAATCCAATAAGGAGATGGCCATGTGTTATCTGGCATTCAGGAGGCTGTTGCACAGCAGTATCAGCAGCTCCCTGTGGACATGGAGCCCAGAGACAGCAAAATGACTGGTATTGTTAGGGTTATTGTGGCATGTGCCATCTCCACTGCTGTCTCCATGAGGAGAATTTCAAGTGCCGTTACCACTGCCTATGGTGGCAGTGTTATCCATGGTCAGGGTAAAGAGTATCTCCAGGTTGACCATGTATATGGGCTTTCAAGGATTTTTACTCTGGACCAGAGTTAGGGAATATACAATGCTTTTCCATACCTCAAAGTGGGCAATGATGACAGCCTGTCTTCACTGGCAAAACACCTAGGTAGCTGACTCTATCCATGTCAGTGTCCTGCAGTAGCACATATTCCTTTCTAGGGTTGAGCCTGATTCCTATCATCCAATGCAAGCAGATTGATAACAGGTTATAGGTATGTAGTAATGGATCCTTCCTATCTCTGACAGAGAGTGCATTTCTTCTACATGATAACACCCATCTCCATCTTCTTGAAACATGATCTTTCCACCCACCTAATACCACCACCTCTCATTGACTTATGCCTAAAGGTTTTCAGTGCTTTGCAGTGTAGGAGTTTTTGTCATTCACAACCTATAATTTCACCAAATCAGCACACCCTGTTTAAATTTAGTACACATCTGATTTGCTTTTGTTTTCTAAATAAGCAAAACTGATCAAAAAACATAAACACATTATTGTTTATTCCTTTTATTGGTTGAGTTTGCATGCTTTGCTTGGAAATTTTTACCTGCAGTGCAGGCATGAGAAGAGAAGCTTCAAAGAGAATTCAAAAAAGCATCTTTCAGATGATAAGCTCATATATACAAAACATGAACATACATGGTTCAAAAATATGACATAATCTGAGGTCAAATGGAATTAATAACTTCTTCCTACTGTCAGATTTCTGAATGATCAGTATAGACACGCATTCCCTAAAGTACTTGAGTCAATATTCAGTTTTGATTGCTCATGACAGTTGAACCTTGCAGGCCCTTTTCAAGTGTTAAGCCCAGTGGCTACAGAATGAAGGTTTCTGTTCAGTGTACTGCAGCTCTCCCATGTCCTGTGCACACTACCTTTTTTGACTTCGACAATAAAGAAAATGGAAACAAGTTATGCCCAAATTATAATCGTTGTTGTCTGAAAACTCTTCTTCATAATAATGTGCATCTTATAATTAAGTTTTGATTATTTGGGATACAGCTACTAATTTCAAACTTTATACTGCATACAGTTAGTAACAGCAGAAGGTTGAGGTCTGCTTTTCACATACTGCATAAGTTATTAAGCTGATAAACTGTGAAAGTATTTACAGTCCAGTTATTTTTCCAATTAAACTTTCTCATGTCTGCCCAGTATAAAATTAATTTGAATGGTTCAGAAATTCTTGAATCAAATGCCAGCCTATCATATAGAGGACAGCATGTAATAGCTTTTATTTTGCTGTGTTTAAGCTTTTTAAGTATTTCTCTGATGTAGATATGTATTGAATTTATGCTCTCCTGGGTTAAATGCCATCTTAGTGAGGTTAAGAGCAACTAGATTGAAATGAAAAGTAGTAGTAATATTCATAACTCTTATAGTATATAACATTATTCAAGAAAGATATGCATTTTGCTATTGATCAAATAACCTCTGCTTAATAACATGAAAACTAACCAATGATTAATCAGAAAAAAGTTACAGTTTTCAGAAACTCATACTTGTAAGCTAAATATTTAAAAGCTTTCCCAATTAATAGGATGCAGATGCATTTAAGATTATATTATATCAATTCCTTTTGGTATTATTAAATGTTGTTTTATATTTTGAACTACATTCCAGTCAAATATGTGACCTATATCTTAATAAACTTGCATTCTAGCATAATGTTACATTTAACATGACATGTTTAACTAATGGTTAAATAAACATGTATCTGTTCAAAATGTTTGTTTGTATCTTGTTAAGCATAGTAAATGCAAACAAAAGACAAAAACAAAAGACACGTGGACTTACAAGATGCCATTATATAAATAAATTTAAGCCAATATGAAGTGCCATATGCCTGGAAACCCCCTGCTTAGGATAGTGTTAAATGTAAGGGCTAAGTCTGTGCATCCCTGCTCATGAATGTCTCCTCCTCAGGGGTAGTAGATAGGAGGGGTAGCAATAGACTGCCTCCTCAAGGGCAATATACTGCTAACCCTCCTATTCTAAGGTCAGGCAGTGATGGTAGTTTCTAATTCAGAAATACATTTCAGTCCCTGATGGGTCCACCACACTACCTTCCTGATGTATACAGACAAAAATAGTGGAGAGGCACTGCCAAGATAATGACTGGTGAAAACCACATCTGAGCAGAACATCTGTCCAGACAAGGATTAAAGCCACACTATCCACCAAAATAAATATGTCAGCTATCGGAGCCCCATATAGATAAATTACCTGCAAGCATGTTTGTGAACCTACCCCTCACAACCTGGCAACTGGTGTACCGGCTATTGTTATCTTGCCAGCATCAGCAGAATCCGTGCATCTCACTAGTTCTGCCAGT
This sequence comes from Protopterus annectens, assembly GCF_019279795.1. Lineage (NCBI taxonomy): Eukaryota > Metazoa > Chordata > Ceratodontiformes > Protopteridae > Protopterus > Protopterus annectens. The sequence continues at coordinate 1,218,564,836 of NC_056739.1, forward strand.
GATCAATCACTACCCCAAAATAATAGTACAGTGACTGACTTCTATTCCCCCAAGCCTATATGTTTTAGAACTGGCTGTTGCATCCCTTTAAGCTTATATGTCCCATTAGAATCTAGCATTTCACACATAAATGACTCATCAGTCTGTGCATACAGATCTGTCTATACCAATCCAATAGAGCCTGAACAAATGATGTTAGACTGGTTATACGTTTATTTATCATCCACTACAGCCAACAGCCTATCCAAAGTATCAAAGGATGATTCAAACTACTTTCTCCCAAACAATATTTGGCCTTGCAAGCCATCTTCCACCTTTAGCATTGTCCATCTTTGTTATATTACCTGGCTAACTGATGCTATCAAATATACATGCTAATGAGAAACATAGTGATTCCTTTCAGGTATCACAGTTCTGCAAGACTACAATGGGTGGCCAGTTAAAGCTACTACAGTAACTGTATCTCATCCTATGGTGCAAATGATGAATACGGCATCCCCCTGGCCCCTGGGCGGACAAGCAACTGTCATGTTAATTGTACCATTGACATTACTTATAGACATGAGATAAGTCTTTGTAATGCTAACTAACCTGAGCTAGGATCTTGGCCACTGAGTCTTTAAGTGTTTCCTGTATAAATATTCTAGAACAATATCAGTATTAATTAATCTGCTTTATTTTCTGTGTTTATACAAAGCATGGTAAATGTAAGGCGGGGGGACTTTAATTTTAATCTCAAAACATTACAAAGTATGAATTACATTAATTAAAAAATATATACTATTTGATATAGAAAAGTTATCGCTAAAGCTCCAGTTTTCTTTGGAGTGTGTAAGATTTGTGCATAGAGAAAACTGCTAAAATTACTGCTAGGCATGTCTAGATGTGTAACAATAATTTAGTTAAACGGTGTTGTACAAGAATGTCAACCTTTTAGTAAACTAAACATGATTAGTTAAATTTTTAGTGAAAAAATTGTAATTTTTTTTGTTTGCAAGGATTAAGTAATGATTCAAAATTTGAAAAGCTTCACAAATCTAATATTTTTCAGTAAAAATACTGTAGAACTGGAAAATATGAAAAACTGTTTCGGACCCCCCCCCCCCCACCACCACCACCACCAAAGAAATAAAGTAGAGATATGACATGTGACAAACTGTACTGAATACGTAAAAATGCAGGAAAACTGTGAAGATGAAAATAGTTTTGGATGCATAAGCACACACACACATACACACACACATTAGCATAAATTGAGCTCTTTAGATTGTTACTTCCTATCAAACAGAGTCTTAGTGTTTGTCACCAGACAGTAGATCAATGCTTAGGACGTCAAACCTGAAAGACTGTCTGCATTTTGTCATGTAGCCTAGATTCAGAGAAGAACAGGAAAAGTAGATGAGTATTGTACTTTCTGCATTTTCTCTCTCATCTCTGACTTGAGTTGATGTATGTATATATGTATGTATGTATGTATGTATTTTCATAAAGAATTGTATTTTCAACGCTGATTAATTCCAGGAAACCCACCTGGAGTTTGTTTAAGTAATGTGACACTTTCTTACAAAATAAGTCCAGTAGTTCTTCCAGTTAGTCCAGTTAGTTCATCTTTTGGTAGAATTTGACAAGCCTGAGAGCACTGAAAAAAACCTTTAAACAGAATAAAGACGGGAAAAGACACAACCAGCATCCCAAAATCAGTGAACTCATGCCTATAATTCTTGCCTGTTGGTCTTTGGTTATTACTTAATGGTCTTAAAAGGCAGAGCTAGGAAGAATTCAAGTGTCCTCATTTAGTGGTAGTGGTAGAATATGACAGCTGTTAAACAATGTTTTCTTTATGATCTCACTCTGTTCAAAGCTTTTTATTGTATAGTTTTCTGTGCAGAAGCATCATTTTGATATACTTAACTTTCAAACTGTATTGCCCAATCTCTTTAAGTGAAGAATGTCATTACTCTGTCTCAAAGATTGTAGCTAGCTGCCAATTGATGTATATAAGGCTAATTGGGCAAAACTAGCAAATTATTAATGTCAGCTATCTCTTGGGGACAGAGACTGCTTAACTATAGTTACCATTAGTTAATAGTATGATTGGCTCATTTTAACAGGGGAAATAACACACAGTTTTTAGTTCAACAAGTCCTCTTTTTCATGCTTTTCTTCACACACATCTTCAAGATATCTGATGTGCTCACAAAATACTTACAATTTCCCATTTGCTCCACAGACAAATTGCCTCAAATATTCAAACATGTTTAACTATAGAGATGTCTTATTGACTGGCTCATTCTTGCTAACCTAGCTTCTGAGGAGACTCCTTAGACTTCTTCCTTGATTTAGAACCCACTTAGAAATCTGATATTTTGAGAAATTACCATCCCTTAAAACTCTTCATGTGCAGTTGTTCCCTATTTGTTCACATAGTGATTCTACATCCTCTCTTCTCTTCTGCATAACACATCTTCCACATTTAGTAAATAGACCACATGTCCACACTACAGTGTGTTTTCTACATCAGTTGCCACCACTATGCCACTATGGAATCCTCAGTTCTAGCCCCATGGATGGACTCTATGCCCCCTAAATCCCACTGACATTAAGGTGGCTGTGGCAGAGATGATGGAAATTCCTGAAATTGTACAGATGGGTGGGGGGGGGGGTTAATGCTTGATAAGAAAGCTAAGTATTATTATTTTTCAACATATAAAGATAATAGTGAGGGATGCAACCTGCAATGAAGGTGAATTCTCTTCCCAGTAAAGTATAATTGAGTTTGGTGAGGGTTCATTTGAATTGCTAGGCATTCCTTTGTATCATTGAGTATCTTTTTCAGCATTGTTGAGCTTTTGACTAAAATAACAATTAGGGGTTACTTACTCCATAATATCAGGGACAATGCCTCATCAATTACCCACTTTGGAGGCATTAGTATATAACAGGAGCAATTTGGAAAAGGCAGAGGCTATCTAAATAGGTTGTGAAGACCTTTTTTATTTTCTAAAGGTGTGTTCAACCTCATTTGTTCTCTATCTTTGATGAGGTACTCGTGGAGCAAGAGATGGTAGCAATGTCTGGGACAGGCATGCAATAATAGCTTTTCAAGCCTAAAATGTCTTATCCCACCTTTCTGTAAGTGAAGTAGGCCACTGTTGGACTGCATGAACTTTTTGGGGCTTAAGAATCTTCCTGTCTATAATATAACCCAAGTTAAAGGCTTCTGCTACAACTAACTTATATTTAGCTGGGTTATCTGTCAAATCAGCTTGACACAAGAAGCTCAACGCAGCTTGGATTTTAGGGGAAATAACTTTACCAGTCTTCAGAGATTATCACAGCATCATGCAAGTATATGGCGATATATCTGGCATGAGGTTTTACAGTCTTGACAATCAGCCATGGCATGTTGTAAATGTTCCCTAGAGACCAACAGATAGAACTTTATAGTGGATGAGTCCATCAGATATAAAAAAACAATAGCAATATTTTACTTAGCTTCTGGGGCTAGTGAAATTGCTATTAGCCTTTGGTTAGATCTAAACAATTTTTTAGTCAACTCACTCACTTGGGGTATAGGGTAGTAATCACATTTAGAAATGATATTTAAAGGACAACAATTGGATTCTATTACTAAATGTTCAAGTTCTCTGTCCCTTTTCTCCCTATTTATATTACCTGCTATGAATAAGCAGCAATACAGCATTTAAAATATTTTAAATCATCTGTTTCTCTCCACTAGAACAATACCTTATCATACTGTGGTGGTTTCACTTTCAAAAAATGTTTATCCTGCCCTGGAAAAGCTTGCTGCAGTCTCCATTTTGCTGATGTCATCAAGGCCAATGAAGACAGGTAGTTTTCTGGCCAATTCACTCCCCAAAACTGACATCACTATGACCATCCTAAAATCCCACCAATTCTATGATGTCACAACTCCCTGGTCCTTCCCTTACCCATACAGAAAGCAAAGGCTAGAACAAGAAAACAGTACATGAGTCAAGTCTCCTGCTGTGAGCTGTCAATCACAGCAGGTAACAGCTCAAATTACCATTAGCACTTTTACTGCTAGGGAAGTTAGGTGTGAAGGGGGATGGGAGATGAGTTGTAGTAGTATAATTCAGGCTTCACAAAAGACTGCAATCTAGCCATTATAAAAAGAAGCAGCAGTAAAAAGCACTTTGAAAGTCTGTTCTGTGGCATTTGCGCTGTTTGTGTTTTACATAGTCATTGAACGGCATGAAATTTTACTTCAAAGTAACTGACTGAAAGACAACAATGTATGCATGTAAAATCAATGCAGTGACAGGTGCTTTAGGAAGAAAGAGGCCTGTGTGATGTAATTTATTTACAGATAAGCACTGCATTGTGGGATACCTAGAGGCAGACTAAACAGTCAGGATCACTTCAAGATGCTACCCCATGTGGTCAGACTCAGAAATTACATATAAAAATATTTAAAAACCTATAAATAGTCACAGTGTCATATTAAAATGTAGAAAACACCAAACCATGATGAAATAATGTTTTTTGAATTCAGTGGGTGCAGTTCTCCTTTAACTTCCTAAAGTCATGGGTGTGTATATGTGTATATGCATGCATGTGTGTGTGTGTGTGTGTGTGTGTGTGTGTGTGTGTGTGTGTCTGTATCTGTGTATTCATGCATGTCTCTCTCTCTCTCTCTCTATATATATATATATATATATATAAAGAGAGAGAGAGATAGATAGATATAGGTTCATAGGTGTGTACTATGCTAATGGCCCTGGAGCCTTTACAAGCCTAACCCAGAGACTTACTCTGGCATCATGCCACCCAACCTTAGTTCCCAGTGTCTCTGTTGAGTAGAGTCACTGGAGTGATCCCCAGAGTGAATTTTCTATTTCCCATCCATTCATCAAGATTTCTCTTGAAGAGGGCCAGCGACGTTCTCTGTTTGATATGTACAGGAAGTCTATTCCATGGCATGGGCAATATCTGGGCTATGAACCTGTCCCTCCAGCATGTTCTGTGGATTGTGGTAATGAGGTTGAGGTCTCTGGAGTGTGAGGTGCAGAGGGATTGGGATTTCTTTAGATATAGCATTTCTAACAGAGCTGGGTCAGACATGTCTTTGTAAGCCAAGCAGAGATTGTCTCTAAGTAGGCGATATGAGACAGTGAATAGTTGTTTTTTGAGTCTGCCCCTATAGGACAAGTGTTTAAAGTCTAGGATCCTCTTTGTGAGGTACTTTTGTGGCTTCTTCTGTTGTTGCAGGTGTCTAGTGAGGTACATGCCACATGGGGCATAGTACTCGATGATTGGCCTAATGAGGGAAGAGTAGAGGGAGACATTTGGATGCAAAACCGTTAGTAATGAGATGTGCCACATAGAAGGACTTTATGACCACAGTGGCAATGTGGTGGTCATAAGAGAGGCTGCTGTCAACCTGTGTCCCCAGATCTCTTATAATGCCTTTTGTGTTCAGTGGACTACCATTGATGTGGTAATTCATGAGATCTCGTTTTTTCCCAAAGAGGATGACAACGCATTTTTGGCGTTGAGCTTAAGGCCATGGTTCTGACACCAGTCGTCAGTCTCCTTTTTGTAGGATGTCTCCTTCTTTGTTGAGAGTGATGAAGTGAGGCTGTGGTTGAACAAGGCACACAATTGAGGTACCAGTTCACTCTGTAGTTCATGTAGAACACAGATAGGGATATTGCCAGGTTCCATAGAATCTGTATTCAAGGCCTTGAATAGTGCTTTTTTAACCTGTGCAGCAGTAATACTGGGTGTCTGTCAATCTATTGGTATTGTGATTGGTCCTTTTGGGGGGGGGGGTCAAGTTGGCAATGAATCTGTCAGCCAGTATATTGGCAATATCTGTTGACTCGGTATAGGAGATACCATTGTGCAGTAGCTCAAAGCAAATCTGGGTATTGCCGTAGAGATTCTTTACATAACTATAGAAGGCATTGTGGTTGTCTTTACTATCTGCTGCAATTCTGTTTTCATAGCTAGCTTTAGAGGATTTGATGAGGGATCTCAACTTTTTGTTGAGGCTGATAAGGGAGTTTTTCCAGTCTTGGGACTTCACCTTATTCCGCATCAGTTTCCTCTTTCTGTGTAAAGATATATATATATATATATATATATATATATATATATATATATATATATATATATATATATATATATATTTATACATATAGATATAGGGCAATTGATTGACGGACCACAACATCGACAGCATAACATTGACATATTCTGAGTGTGCTCTGGGATTACCATGGAGCAGGATAAACAAAAAGCAAATGTTTTTGCAAGGGGCATGCCTCTTGCACCCTCCCCCCCAGATCCCCTGCTAATTATATATACTAACTTTAAGATCGCACAATCCCCAGGGAGTGTCGATCCCGCACATCTGTAGACCATCTGCTTCAGTCAACAAAATGGTGTTGACCAAGCAGAGGTCAACTTTTTTAAGACTGTTTAATAGTATATCGTGCACCCATGGGTGCTAGTTAATAGGGTGAGTGTGTTTTAGGTCAACAACCACATATGGTCACCTATACAGTTGACTGACAGGTAAATGAGATTGCACAAATTCAGGAACTTATAAATCTGCCTTTGCCACATGTTTGCGTGATCTCAGAGTTAGTATCTCTAATTTGCGATCAGTGCATGGGGACTTGCCCCCCCCCCTGCAAAAAATGATGTTTTTTTATTGATTTTGCACTGAGGCTGTTTCTTGGTGCATGAGTAACACTGTGTCAGTTACCTTATTACACACACACACACACACACACACACACACACACACACACACACACACACACACACACATATATATATATATATATATATATATATATATATATATATATATATATATATATATATGTGTGTGTGTGTGTGTGTGTGTGTGTGTGTGTGTGTGTGTGTGTGTGTGTGTGTGTGTGTGCGTGTGTGTGTGTGTGTGTGTATGTATATATGGATATATAGTTTACCTTTAAAATGTCAAAACACACATGTACAACTGTTCATGTACCCAACTCGTAATGTTGAAAACTGCACCACTGAATCTTTAAAAGAGCAGATCTGCTACCCAAAGAAAGTCGATACTCCAGGAATGTTGACTTTAATCAAAACACCCATCATTTCTGAATGTCTCCTAAGACCGTTATGCAGGGGGGAAAGCCCCCCTGGGCCCCCCACACCCCTGCTAATTTTATATACTAACTATGAGATAGCACTACAGTGAAGGAAGGGGTACATGTCCCAATACTCGATGTAGTGCGATCTCCACTCAGAATGCCGAATTCACATGAGTGAATGCACACTGGCATTCACTCTTTTGTGAGTTCAACAATTTATAGTTCGCTAATATGAACTTTGGCAAACGGCCTTTCATACATCTGACCATCACGGATGTGCACCTCAACATTTTAAAGGTAAACTGTATACACATATGTATACATACACACACACACACACACACACACACACACACACACACACACACACACATATATATATATATATATATATATATATATATATATATATATAAATCTACTATATTTGACTATGGATTTATAACTGTACTCTTGATGCACAGCGGCTTATGCTATGTTTTGTCTCTTTCTTACAGACTGATAGAGCAGTGTATTTTTATTTTCACTTTTTTTACAGGTCTTACTTGCTGGCATTGCTACTTTCCAATTCACAAGTATTACTAAGCTTTTTGTTTTTATTTTCATATTAAGTATTTTTCTGTCCCGCGGTGGTGGTGCTGCGGTAGTGTTGTCGCCTCACAGTAAGACGCTGTCCGCTTTGATTCTCAGCTAGAGCGTCTTCTGCGTGGAGACATGCGTGAATGGGCGTACCTTCACTGAAGGTTGCGCGTCAGTGCTGGTAACTCGGCATGTAAAAATCAACAACCAATCATTAGCGGACCGGAGTTCCACTGTGGCGACCCCTAACCGGGAAAAGCTGAAAGACACAACAAGACATAACATTAAGTATTTTTCTAAAATGAGATTTCATTTTGTTGGGTTATTTATTTTGGTGGTTTACTGTCTAGTTATAGGGCACAGATTATGTTAATTTTGTTTACTTTTGTATTTTTAAGACAGGCTAAGACTTGATACCTTGTAGAGCAGGGCTTTTGATCCCTTGATGGACATACCTCTCAAATGGCAAACACTGAAAACAGGAACAAAGTCACCTGAAAAACAGAAACAGCCAGTTAAAAATATGCACATCTAATCGGTATAAAATATGAATTTCAAATAGCACATAATTCTTCCCACTTCCAGTCTGAATGTAGGATACTACTCAGAAACACATTTAAAAAAGAGAGAGACACAAAAATGATGGAAAAATCTAAGCACATTATGAAAGTGACAATGTAAAATCTATTGAACTTAACAAACTATAGAACAAAAGTCAACCACACAAGGTCATTTATTTTTGCTTCAGAAAAAGGGAATTCTAAGATGTGTGTCCTCTTTCTTCAAATCATTGCACCGATATGTTCACCCTGTAGTGTGCTTTTCTGTGTACTAGACAGGTTTAAAAAATCACAAGTGATGAGGGGGATTCAGAAAATTGTGTGAAGAGGTAAATCAAACCTGAAAAATAGAGACATACCTCCAAAAACAGGAATATCCGAAATCAATCCTGAATACAGAGATGAGAGGTCTGCTGGTAGAGTTTACGTTATCAGGATTGCATGAACAAAAATAGCAGCTCTGTCTCATTTTTCAGAAATTTACTATCTATTGTACAACAGATGGCAAATTTCAGGAGTACAGCTGCCTCTAATATGCAATAGCTTTTTTTACAAATAGCAGTTTTAGCTTTGCTCAAGTATAATGCAGCAACTTATGCAGTCACAGTTTTAGCATAACAGTCTTTTAAGCAACAGCAGTTTTAACATAGGACTCTCGAGTATTATTTTTTCTTTAAGTTCCTCTCCCTCTGTCTTAGTGTGACAGTGACATGCTTTCTTTTTCTTCTGTAGGCTGCTACATCGCTGCAAGGCATCTGAAAACAAAATTTGTTTTTATTTATATGTTTCTTACTTAGTTACATGTGTCCTAGAGTTAGTCTTTACTTGGATTTTCACTTTACACTAAAAGAATCAGGTTTAGAAATTTGTATTTCCTACTTTTCTTACATTGCTCACTTTCAGTATTCACAATCACACCTGTGAGATGAGGGCCCATTTTTAAGGGTCATGCTTCTTGTATTTCCATTGTCCCTGTTTCTTTGCTAAGAATTTTTGCAAGTCTCTGAGCAGACTTATGTCTTGCATTGATTTTTACTTCAGTGGGCTCTTGTTTTTCATATTATTTCCTATAATAGCATCTTTTACACTGTAGGGTTTATGTTGCTGTCTCTCATAGGAGTAGGCCTGTGGTAACATACACAGGATCTCCTTTAATTGTCTAACCCCCAACCAGATTTTAGCCACCTTTGCAGATTCTATGCTGTCTTCTCACAAATTTGATTTAGAGCCTCTGTATGAGTAGCACTGTCTCACTACCTCTAACCTTATATACTGAAATGTCATATTAATCAGTTCCTTTATGTCTTTCTTGTTAAGTTTAGGAGCATGTCACACCATGTCTATTCTTGTGATTCCTCACATATTTCCACAAGGCATTAAGGTGGGGGGAAATATTTTCCTAACATGACATTGTGAGTCAAGACAGGTGTTACAACTACAGGAGATAAGAATTTTCCTAGAAGTGTTTGAATTTCTGCATTTGTAAAGTGATGCTTCTTTTTATCATGTCAACACTGATCTTATACTTACATACCAGGGGTCTGTTATCAGGGTCTAGCATGTCTTGAACTTTTTATCTCTTCCAAAATATAGTACATTTTACTCTCTTGTTTGTAACACAATGATATGAAGCTGCGATGGTACAGCGGTAGCATTATTGCCTCACAGCAAGAGGTTCTCCTGTTCGATTCTCGGCTGGAGTGTCTTCTGTGTGGAGTCTGCATGTCCTCCCCACGGTCGAGTGGCCTCCGAAAGACATGCGTGAATGGGCGTGCCTTTGCTGAAGGTTGGGCATCAGGCTGGCAACTCGGCACCATAAAAATTTAATGCCAATCATTAGCGGACCGGAGTTCCACTGTGGCAACCTAACCGGGAAAAGCTGAAAAGACAAAGAAGAAGTTTGTAACACAACGATATAGTACAGCCTCATTTATTGTAGCTGTAATTGTATTATTTTCTATATCATCACCTTCATTTCTACCATACATATCAGTTTTCACATGTCTTCTACTAGCATTCCCTTCAGGATTACTGAAATAGAATTGAGTTATCTGGCCCCTCCCAACACATTTCAAACAAGTTAACCCATTAGTTGCTACTTTTTGTTTTGAAGAAGATTATATATTTATTATGCAGCTTTAGACTTCAGAGCACACAATTCACTTTTAACAATGGGATAGTAATTAGCAAGCATTCTGCTAAATTTACTAACTAGTCAGAGTTCTTGGGATCACTTTGCAACACTCAGTTCCTCACAGTATTTGGCAATGCTGTTTTAAATCCCACTACTGCTATAATTCTGGGTTCTAATTACAATTTAAAATACAATTAGAATTTTAAAATATGTTTCAAATTATGGATCTGAGACCTTACTTGTTTGTCAGCAATATATACTGAGTTATAACATTTCATGGCTTGAACTTCAGAAGTTATCCCAGCCCTAGCTAGCAGTTCTTTCTTAAGCTTTTATAATCAATGTAATTAGCCTCCATATGTCAAAACAATTGCTAACAAAACAATGTGTAACTCTCAGAGACAGTGATCATGCTTTGTTTAGCAAGTTTGCCAAAAGTTCAGGGAAAAAACAAAGTTCTGATTTAAATTCAAATGCACAGTATGGCTGCAGAATTGATGTGCATTTGCAAAGGAAACTAACAATTATTTCATAATGCATATGCAAATGAACTATACAACATAAACAGTTTAAACTGACATATACTCTGTAATTCCAGTTGCTTAAATATACAATCATCGTCATTATATGACCTGCAATAATCACATGACAGACCAGCAAACAACAATTAATCTTTGAGCTTCTTCCTTTTCAAATAAGCTACAAAGTCTTCACGATTGTTCAAACCAGGTGTATGCCCTCCATTCAATTTAACCTTCCACACATATTCACATTTCACACCAACCCAATTCCTCTTCTGCATTAAAAATGTTTTGCTCTTTCTCAAGGAGGGTATTATCCTAGATAACATGAAATATACTATACACTCAAATATAAAGAAATAACTCTTGTATGAAGTAACAACATGTAGTAGCAAGTTGCTTCATTTGACAACATGATATGAGCAGTTATGCATAAACCATTCAGCATATATCAATCTCAAATGCATGTAGTCATGTGCATGTCCACACACGTGCCCATGTGGAGGTACACAGAAGCACACACACGTGTGTATATATTTATATGTATATGATTTATCAAACATTGAATGCAGCAAAGACCAAATACATAAATAATCTTTTTAGAGTGACTCTAAAAAGATCCTCTGCATCCCCACACTCCCTGCAAATTATATATACCAACTCTGAGAATGCACAACAGCAGGGAAAGTGGAACTTCCCAGACCCGCTGTACTGTGATCTTGTAAGCAAAGCAGATGGCAAGCTGAAAAACAAGTAAAAAAGAATGCTTGCTCTTACAGACTGCAACTATATATGCATATAGGTGTGTGTGTGTGTGTGTGTGTGTGTGTGTGTGTGTGTGTGTGTGTGTGTGTGTGTGTGTGTGTGTGTGTGTGTGTACGTGCATGTCTGCTGCATGTTCATAATAACATTTAGTACCTGAAAACATGAATAAAAAGATAAGCCCAGGAATGAATGAGTCCTGTGCACCAGCTTTATTTTCAGACTGTGCAAAAGTATAAAAGAAACCAGCTCATATTTTACATGTAACAGGGTTCCAAAATAAGCTAAAGGTACCGCTGATTTTTTGTTTCATCTCTCATTTTCATGACATAACATTTTGCTGTTTTTTGAGGTAGGTAGTTATACAATGCAAATAAAGTTTTGCCATATACTGATTTGTCCAAGGGCTTTGAGGTGATTGTAGGTCCACTGGGGGGGGGGGGGGTATGGGATTTGTTGGAAGGTGTAAATATTTATGGATTTAGAACTGGTTGGTGAAAGAAGGGTTAAATTAAGGGAATAAGTGAGAAGAAATGAGATGGGTGGGGTAGGGTTTGTTTAAGAAAAGTCATTGTCCATGATTAGCTTGGCCTTTTGGTGTGGGATTTTGTTCACCTAAGCATCTCACACAGCCAAGAGACCACAGCATTGATACAACTGGTATAAAGTTTAGGCCAAGGTAAGAGCATTGAGCTGGGGTTTAGAGGTAAGTTTTTTTCTGTTCTTGTTATGGATGGAGACTTTACTAGAAAGTAACCTATTTTTTGGTTCTGTGATATTATAAATGGTGGTGGATCACCATGTGCAGGAGGGATGCCCTGGTATTAGGGTAGGTTTTCCCAGAATGGTGCTGGTACTGTTTAATGCCTAGGACTCTCCCCTTTTATGCAGTAAGGAGTTGGTGCAAGCAAGGTCATTTGGGCTGTAGTGTTTTCCGGTTGGACAAAATTCTATGAGTCACCTGCCCAGACCTATGTGGAACATGCAATGGACTTGCTTGTCATGGGGGTGGGTCAATGATTACAGACCAGCACTGACTATGTCGCAATCAGTTTTATGTTTAAAAAAAAAAGCATTCCAGGGAGTCTAATATGGAGATCCAAATATAAAGTTGTTTAACGCTGATAAGTGGTCTTAGGATACATAACAATAGATATGGAATCCAGAGCTTTTGATTTCTGTTTTGTTGCTGTCATTGTCTTTTACCCTAGTTTTATGTATTGGTCCTCAAAATAAATGTGCTAGGAAATGCAGATAAAATGAAACATTTTCTGTATAATCCAGGCTTAGTAATTATGGAAGATGCAACGAGTGAGATGTTTTCTGTTCAGCAGTTATGATTTTGGTTTAAAAACAGTTAGTTACAGTGACATAAAGATACTATCATTGCTGCTCTTGTTTATCTGATCATGCAGCCTGATTGGGGGGGGGGGTCACTAAGGCCCATGCAAGTGTGACAGTCTGTGGATAGTGCCATTTGACATGAGGCAAGCCAAGGAAACAAGGAGGGTTTCATAGGCAGGGTGGAGAGGCGAATGACTATAGAAGACGTGTATATACAATATAATGAACAAAGCACAAGAATACACACCATAACACTTGGCAGAAAGTGGTTTATTTGGGTATGGGTTATGTAGCTGTACAATAGTCAGAAAGAGAAAACTGCGTGATACTAGTCGAGTGACTTGGGGAATGCAGAGCAGGCTGAGCTCCATGGGTATGCTCTAGGTGCTACTTGAACTAGGGTAACATACAGCCTACAACTGGCCACATTTCTCAGTATACTCAGATTCTGCATTTCTTATTTGGTATGAGTGCACAACGCTATGGTTTCTGATGACCAAAGCTGTTTATAATGCATGCATTGAAGTTTGGATGTTGCACGCACAAAGTTGTTAACTGCACAGTTTTAAGTTTAGAATAGTATTTTGCAAGCTGTCCATGATTTGCATCTCCCCTTTTTCCCTCATTCAGTAAGTATCCAGAGTTTTGTACTAAGAATTAGAGTTACACTGGGCTTAGAGGTCATTACATGTGAATGATGGAATGTTTTATGACTGTTAGATGTCTTACATTTCAGATGGCAGCGACATCAATGAAGGAGCAATTGGCTTGAAATGTAGCACAGAGCTGTTTAAGGAAGTCGAGGGTTTGTCCAGCATAGGTTCATCAGGCCTCACAGCAGATGTTGGCTGCAAGACCAGAGTTTGAAGGAAGAGGAAGCAGATGGATCAGCAGGTGGAGACAAGTAGGGAGAAAAGTGCCAGATATAAAGTAGCACAAGTGTTGGCTGGAGTACAACATATGGATCACCAGATGCCAACAGGTATTGATGGTAATGTACAACTGTGCTGTTAGATGATGATGTTGGTTTAAAGCGGGCAGGCAATTTGCTGGATGCTTTGATGAGCAGGATTGTAATGGATTGGATGATCTTTTGCGATTTGAGAAGAACATTCAGGAGGTTAGGAGTCAAGTAGGTATATCAGAGGCCACAAGAGGTTCAGTTGTACTAGAACCAGTGTTAGGTGATGTGAGGTGCCTCGAGGTTGGAACAAGGTCTTTAACTATGGGTTAGGTTCTTGGTTCAGGGACTGGCTTGCCACACAGTCCTTTTTGGTGGGCAGTTGAGGAGTTTTCATAACGCCACACATTATAACAGCAGTTAATGAGAAGATTTGGAGGTGGGGGGTATGTCAATGTGTTTGACCTGATTGATGCTGATGGATAGGTTAGGAGAGGTGGACATGCCAGAGATGAAAGATTTGCTGATAGCATTAGCTGCATTAGGTGGGAAAAGACAGGGTAAGTTCAGAGGTTGTATGGGACAATTATTCATTGTTTTTTATGTACTACATGGCACTCATATTAGAGCAGGATTGTTCCCAGGCATTGCACTGTTGGTCTACTTTGTGACATTTAAAGAGGCAGAACATTTGTGGCCAGACAATGCATACTTGCAGTATGACCAACCTTTTCAGAAGAGGAAATCAGTCGATAAGACCTTGCAGTGGGATGTCAGGCATGCTGACATTTGGTTGGCAATCATGTTAGACATGACAAATAGTCAGTCCAGGTTTGGTAAAGAGATAGGAGACAGAGCAGGGACTTGTTGGTCCTTTAATTGTGGAAGGTGTGCTTGGCTAGTATGCCACTTTTCTCATAGCTGTTCAATGTGTGGCGGATCCCACACTGCTCAAAAATGTTGGTGTAAAGAAGGTGGAGTGGGTTATCCCACCAGTTCAGAGCAGGATTTAGGCATGCAAGTAGGTATGGGTCAGCAAGATTATAGGGGAAGAGGGAATTTTCAAGGCCAAAGTGGTTCAGCCCCCTTTCAAGGATTTGTCTGGAGAGCAATGTTTGCATACTCCTATTATGGTGGCTGTGCTGAACCAACTGTTGGTGGATTCTCTGAATTCTGACATGGAGAAGGAAGTTATACATGGCTTCCAGTATGGTTTTAAGATTAAATCTGCAGTTGGAGGAAGCACTGAAGTGTTTAAAGAATTTATGATACACTGAAGGGAAGGTGGATACATTGCAGGCATTGACTGATAAGGAAGTCGGGGTGGGGAGGATTTTAGGTCCATTCAATGAAGCTCCTTTCAAGCATTATACAGTGTTTCTGCTGGGCTTGGTTCCCAATAAGAGGCAAAGGGAATTTAGAATGATTCATCATCTGTCATTCCCGAGAGGGGATTCCATTAACAATTACACTGGTAAATTAGATACAGGTGCAATACATATCACTGGATGATGTGGTCAGTCTAATTAAGGAGTTTAAAGACCTCTGGCTTGTGAAACTTGATATTGAAGCTGCTTTCCATTTGTTGCCTGTCGAACCCAATGATTGGTTAATGTTAGGCATGTTTTTGAAAGGTAAATTTTATTTCAATAAGACTATGATAATGGGTTGTGTGGTGTCTTGTACCATATTTGAGAAATGTAGTTATTTGTTACAATGGATATGGCAATGGTCTGTGCAGGAACAGAAGGCGGTCCATTACATGGATGATTTTCTTTTAACTGATAAGGTAAGGAAGGTGCTTTCAGACTTTTATTGCTATGTGTGAAGAATTACATGTTTCTTTAGAACCTGATAAGCAGGAGGGCAAGTAAAGCTTTGAAATTCTTAGGGTTGACTTTAGATGCTAAACATGGTATACGTTGTTTGCCTGCAAGACAAGTTGCTAAAGTTGTGGGGGAAGATTGAATGGATGCAACTGACAGATAAGATCAGGATTCAGGTCATGCTGGAATTGTTGGGCTTATTGAGCTTTGCATGCTGGGCTATCCGTCCAGGTAGAACATTTTGTAGGTCAATTGTCTATTTATCACAAGAAGGTAAGAACAAGCATCATTGGGTGAGATTCATGGAGCTGGTTAAGGAAGATATGAGGTTGTGGTCATCCTTTCTTGAACATTTTAACACGATGGCATTTTGGCATTGAGAGTAAGTCTCGCAAAAGGATTGAAGCTTATACACTGATGTGGCAGGGGTACATGGAATGAGAGCTTTCTTTAGTGGCAAATAGTTTGCAGCCATTTGGCCTGACAGGTGGGCAGATGAATGGAGAAAGGACGTTGCCTTTCTAGAGATTATGCCAATTTTGGTTGGTAGCAGTGTTGTGGAGGAGTAAGTAGGTAAATGGAGGGGTGATGCTTTATTCTGACAACAAAGTTATAGTACAAGTGTTGGCTAGGAAAATAGCTAAATCTCCATTGGTATTGCTGGTGTTACAGAAGCCTGTTTTGCAAAGCTTGTTAATTAATTTCACTTTTATAGCACAGCATGTGCTGGGCTAGGTTAATCAGGTAACTGATAGCCTTTCTTGGTTTCAGCTTTCCAGGTTTGGCGCACTTGTGCCAACAGCAAAATAAAGGTCAGTAGTCCTTCCCGAAGTGTGATACACTGGAAATCCACAGTTGAAAGGCTAATACAATGATCATGAGCCAAGTCTACTTGTAAAGCATATAACTCTGCTTCAGTGTTTGCCAGTCAATTGACCAGCGGAAGATAGGAGTTGATCACTGGATTTAGTCATGCATTACATAGTGTATATGTGGTCATCAGGAGAGTTAGTTGAAATCATCAAAGTCCATTTTTCAGCTATTAGCCAGGTTGGCTTTTCTGGTGGATGTGACAAAAGAGTGGTTGGTACTGAGAATGTTGAAGGGTTGGGAGAGGTTGAGAGAAAAGTAGGAAGATGGGCTCCTTCCAATCACCAGGCAGGTGCTGAAAGTGTTCCTGAAGGGATTGCAGTTGTTGTTGAGTAATTTGTCGGAATGCATGAGTTATGCAGCATGGGCTGATGTTACGTATATGGGACCGTTTAGTTTGGGTGAAGTGTTTGGTGTGGTGTGGTGGAAGGATGTTTGTGTGATGGACTCTGCTCTTTTAATTTGTCTCAGGAGGTCGAATTTTAATTAGGAGGGACAAGGCAGTCCAGTGGTCTTACTTGAGGAGAGAGAAAAATTGTTGTGTCTAGTAGGATGGATAATACAGTTAAAGAGACTTTTTGGTCAACAGGACAAGACACTGGCGTTTTATACTGACAAGGGCAGAGTGATGTTAGCACCTAGGTTCGTTATCATGGTACCTCGGGTATTAGGATCCTAACATGTGTGTGGAAATATGTTTGCTTCTCACTCATTTCAGATAGGGAGAGCAGCTGATTTGGCAGAGGAAGGGAAGTTAATAGAAGGCATTAAACAATTTGGGCATTGGGCCTCTAGAGCTTATTTGGATTATATAAAATGAGGTGTTAATATTCTAATTTGTTTGTTTTACAGATGAAATAGCAGCTGTCCCTGGGCATTCTTTTATTCTGGATGGAGAAGAGATCAGTCATGAGACCTTGAGGAAGCATGTTGGGGCTTTGGGAAGAAGGTATAATGATGCATGGCACAGATTTAGAGGTTTACTTTGGAATCATCTGTCTGTTATGTTTGAAAAGATGAAAGCAGCATTGGGGGTTCCAAAGACTGCGATCATTCATCTTGGGGGTAATGATTTAGGTTGGGTCCCTAAAAGGCAACTTGATTGCCTAAGATTAGTGTGGAAGCAGGCTGCAAGTTTTGTAGCTGTAGACAAGGCTAGGTCTTTTGTCAATCAAAAAGTGCCATTTGTACGGGGTGGGGGGGTATGAGTGCTGGTGATCAAGCATCTAGATTTTGACGATAGGGGTTCAGTTTGGTATGGGAGGGATGGGATACATTTAAGTCAGATAGGTCTGGACTTGTTCATTGTATGTATGGCATTGACATTACAGGGTATTGCCATTCAGTCGTGAAAGGGAAAGCGAGAACAGCCTATGAAAACGTCTCTTCCGTTCTCCCTTTCCTTCTTACTTTGTGAGCCGAGAAACACTGTCTTGCAATTTGGGCTTGAATGAGAGGAGGATGTAATGCTATTTGTTTTCATTGAAGGTGAGAGGTCAGTGCTGCCCGTAATGTTGTCATGTTCTACATATATTTTAATATATGTAAAACAAATGTTTCAGTATTTACTGTGTTTGATTAAAGAAGTTTCTTCATTTTGTGCTGTAACATGCATATGTGGTTTTGATTAATAAACTTGTCAGAATGGCATGCATAGTGTAATTTTTGTCTCAAAGTGCTTGGATAACTAAATATATAGAGGCAGTAGTTGCACCACCTTCAAATATAAAACTGCTGAAAGAGCTTTATAACTCTAAAAATGAGTTATTTTTCAGTTTAGTACACTATTATTATTATTATAGTAAAATAAACATTTTAAGCTGCAGTTATATATTTTATTATCTATAATGATTTCTATATATTTCAGTACCTGATTTAACAAGCTTTCTCAACAGTATCCTAAACCCTGTGAATCTATTCTCTGCAATATGAATGCTGACATAGCGGGAACTTCTTGTTTATAATAAGCCCAAAAGCACATTGAGTCTCTTCCATTTAATAATACTCTGCATGGAACTGCCTCTCACAAAACAACTTTGAACATCTCTCTGAACATGTTTCTGAGTACCACAGTGTTTCTGCAGGTATAATAGGCAATCAACATAGGTGCCGGAAGCTGTTAAAGACTGGGGGGTGGAGGGTGACAGGGGCACTTAGTGAACTAAAAAGGTAATTTTTTTATACCTATTTACTACCACAACATAGGTTCACTTGGAGGACATTTTAAGCTTAGTCAATTCCCTTTTGGTGCTTGAATTAACATTTTCTGATTGGTCTTAGCTATCCCCACGGCTGATAATTGTATATTAGCCCTAGTGAAAACAACTGTGATCATACCATAGATAACTTGAGGGGGCCATGTAACGGATGTAGCATTTAGGAACTGCCTCTATCCATTAGTGGCATGAGGGGAAATCCTGGAGGACATTTTCTATTACCCATCCTTAGATCCAAGTTGCATTTGAATATGGATGGATGAACTTTGCTTTATTTTTATGGATAGTCTGTTCCAGAACAGTGGTAGCCTCTGTGATATATATCCATCTCTCCACAACATTCAGTTTAGATACCAGGACTGAGTATTTCTGATGCCATTTGACTTGCTAATGTTCAGTAGGTCCATCTGTATTATGTCGGAGGATGCTTTGTATGCCAGACATGTCACCTCTAAGCACTCTGTAGGATACTGAGTGTAGTAATAAATCTTTGAGGAGGTCCATGCAAGACCTATTGTTTAGAACTTGTATCCTTTTAGTAAGGTATCTCTGAAGGTATTCCAATTGTTGCATGGGGCTGGACAGATGCATGCCAAAGTGGGCATTATACAAAATGATTGACATACTGAGAACTTTGTAAAGGGGGACAACAACATCTCTAGATCTAGTCACAATCAATTTGTTTATAAGCTGTGCAATATAGAAAGGCTTTCTTATGACTCTGGGCACATGTTGGTCTATGTCACTGTACACACAAGTTCCCAAATGCCAAATAATTGGATCTGTTCTCAGATTTTGACACCAGTTATTATTTGGGACAAACATTCCTGCATGATGTTTAAGTCATTTGGGGATTCAATAATGTCTTCTAGTTTGCAGTCATCTCAAACTTAGCTGGCCAAAGCTCTTTGGTATTTCCTTTTACTTTTGGGATTTATATGCCAAACAGAAAAAGTCTCAGCACCGAACCCTGGGGGACTCCATTGGTGACTGGTCTCTTCCCCTGTTTTGATCTCCTGCATCCTGTGAGCTAAGTTGGCAATGCAGCTGTTGATGCAAGTGTTTGCTCCTACATTATTCATCTTTTGTACTCCACCTGAGTAGGGGATTGTGTCAAAAGGCTTGGCCAGGTCAAAGTAATGTATTGTGAACTGTTTTACCTTCATCCACTGCTTTGGTAATAAGAGTAAAGCTTAACATTTGCCAATGATTTTGAGCCTTTCACACTTTCCTCTGGGCTGTTTTAAAACACATTTTTAGGGCCATGCATACATGTATGCATTCCTTGATTCACCTTCCTGATTGCATTAAATTATATTCCTTGTATAATACAGCACACTTGTTAGACTTAAGTTAGAGCGCATTTTAAATTTATTGTTTGAACATTTTTCCAGTAGGCAATGGAACAATAATGCATTAACCAATAATGACAAAACTGTCCTATTCAGAACATTTCCATCATAAAGGTCTACTTCCACACAAGTGCATTTTAAATCTGTTTGAACATTTTTCCAGTAGGCAATGAAGCAAAATGCATGCACCTATAATGACAAAACTGCCCTATTCAGACCATTTCAATGATAACAGTCTATGTCCACACACAACTGCATTTTAAAATTTATTGTTTGAACATTTTACCAGTAGACAATGAAGCAAAATGCATGCACCAATAATGACAAAACTGCCCTATTCAGAACATTTCCATGATAACAGTCTACTTCTACACACAATATATAAATACAGAATCACAGTAGACTGTAAGCCATAGGCATGTTGCATAGCGTCTTGAACTTATTTTCAATTGGGGGGGGGGGGGGCAAAAGGCCAAAAACCAAGGACACATTTTAAACATTGCATGTATAATTTTGGAAAGTTGCTTGCATAAAATATTGTTACCACCATGCATTTCACTGCCAACCCTTGAACCCAGAACACTGTGCACTACAGTCAGAGCAACATACCACTAAGCTAAACCAGCAGTTTCTTGAAAGACAGGAAGATAAACTTAAATGGCTATCATTTACAAAATTCAGTTCTCACTTTTCACCATAGCTCTCAACCTCTTTGCACAAAAATACAGAACAAAGCCAATAATGGGGGAATGCAGCCCCAAAAATAGGGACACATTTCAAATACTGATTTTATAACCTTAGAAGTATAATTTTGGAAAGTTGCTTGCATAAAACATTGTTACCATCATGCATTTTACTGCCAACCCTTGAACCCAGAACACTGTGCACTACAGTCAGTGCAACATACCACTATGCTAAACCAGCAGTTTCTTGAAAGACAGGAAAACAAACTTAAATGGCTATCATATCATTTAGTGAATTCAGTTCTCACTTCTCACCATAGCTCTCAACCTCTTAGCACAAAAATATAGAACAAAGCCAATAAAGGGGGAATACAGCCCCAAAATAGGGACACATTTCAAATACTGATTTTATAATCTTAGAAAATAGCTAGAATAGAAGGTTTTGTTTTACCACTCCTGCAAACCAGAAAGAACAGAACAAAAATGTAAGGCATAAATTCACAAGTGATGGTGGCTAGGGACTTTAGGTTTCTTTTTACCTGTACCAAAGATACAGGGTTTGAGCCTGAGTACCTCTAGCCACCAGATATACCCTGCTGAGGGCATTTACACACACTCCACTCTGCAATTAACTCCTGTAGCACATGCAGTGTACTCACTCTGATAGACAAACTCTCCGTTCTGCTCCACTCTGCAATTAACTCCTGTAGACTGACTCTCCGTTTCCTTCTGTTCATTCCCCCACTCCACTCTGCAATTAACTCAGTCCAGATGCAGCAAACTCCATTACAGGCTTCTGAAATAATACCTTCTGCAGCAGCTTCTGAATATCCCGCTCGCAAAAAATAGCCGGACATATGTGAGCTGATGTCATCGCGGCAAGCAAAACCAAAAATATGTGCGGGAGGTGCAGAAAACGAAAGGGACAGAGATATGGATGATCTGCAAAAGTGGGGGCTCCCCTCCCCCTGCACTCTATAGTTCCGGTGCCCATGACAATCAACATGATTGCTGTGGGATATATTGATTCTGAAAAGAAATTTCCTGTTTCTTATAAACTGTTTTACATCTGCTGTATGAAAAACTGAACATGGCCGCCCATTTTTGTTGTTCCCTCTAAGCTTGTGGAATTCTCACTCTACTCTCTTATTTCACAGATAGGCTGTTTGCTGATCATTATTTGACTGTCACTGCTGATAATGTTTCAATTTTACATTTAGATTTTGATTCACAATAGTTAATCATTATGCAGATACACAAATTCTTATTTTTTGTGTGACACTGTGACAGATCATTTACTGAGCAGGTGATAGAACAATACCTTGCAGTGAAAGATTTTGTTATTCCACTAAAGTTAAGTGGCAGGCAAGGTAACCGTCATTGTTAATATTCTGTGATTTACTTATAAGGTTTGTGTCAATCTACACTGGCCTCTGATAATCTTAGGAATCTGGAATTAATTGCCTCAAAAATATAACTTTCAGTACATTGATCACACATCTACTCATAGGGTCTCTTAACTTGATGACCTCAAGAAACTTCAGTAAGATTAGCCAGATATCAGATATTAACAGTCCTCATACTGAAACAAATGTTATCTGGTTTTACTTCATGTTCTTCCCAGAACTGAATAGGAAGGATCTTTTGTATTGGATTATTATAGTGGTAAGGAAAATGCTCGGCAGTATTCTCCATGTCTTACACAGTTTTTACGAATATTTATGACTAAAACAATAAATTTCCATCTCTTTCATTATATGTTACATTTCCCAGAGAGTCTCCTGCATTCTTGTCAGAGTTTCTTTGCTAACTGATTTAGCAGTCTCAGTTTGGCTTTAAATTGCAAGCCGTGTAAGCAATTATTCTTGTGTTTAAATGAAAACTATACCTGCATTTTTATCTACATGACAATAATTTTTGAGTCCAGCCTTTTGCAGCTACTTTTTGGAGTATCCAAACCAAAGGATAAAAAGGCCACAGAGACAAAACAATCAGTAAAATCACCAAGAAAGACCCAGCCAAGCTACAGTCTTCAGTGTGTAATATCTTAAGCCTCTTGTAGTGAAGGACCATGGGATATATGCAAATGACCACTTAAGGACATGCCAGTGTTTCAGCTACAATGCTTCTGAATGCTCATGACTTTTTAAGTTTTATATTTTTTAAGTCTTTATGATACATTCAGGACAGTAAAGCCAAACCCTACTAGTTGTAGTCATGCTAAGGTTTTCTGTTTTCCTGAGCTTACCAGAATGGCAACTGAACATTTTGCAGCCTGTACTGTACTGCGGTGGTGGTGGTGCGGTAGCATTGTAGCCTCACAGTAAGACATTGTCCCATTCGATTCTCAGCTAGAGCATCTTGTGTGTGGAGACATGCGTGAATGGGGCGTACCTTCATTGAAGGTTGTGCGTCAGAGCTGGCAACTTGGCATGTAAAAATCTGCTGCCAATCATTAGCGGACCAGAGTTCCGCTGTGGTGACCCCTAACTGGGAAAAAGCCGAAAGACACAACAACTGTAAGTTACATGCAGGGCAGGAGTTACACATAAGCCAGCTAGGTAACTGCCTATGGTGCTATGCTTGAAAGGGCATGCTGATGGAACAGAGGCCTTGCCATGTTTAAATGGAAGGTGCAATGCCTGTGAGCTGATCATTTTACATTTGCATCAATATGATGCATTTTTCTTTAAATAACACTATTGGTTATGGCTGGACTCAGGGTATTCTGCCAATTTCTGAACAGTGAGCGGAACTGTGTGACCGTCAGATAGAACAAGCAGTGAGGTAAGTATTATTTTTCTTCCGTGATTCAGCAGTGAACAACCAGATATTTTTGACATTTATGGCAAGCTTTTTATTTTTTGTGAATCAGCTATGTGGGCATGCAGCAAGTTAATTTGTCCGTCTTGTCTGTTATTTGTGTGGAACAAAGCTTGTAAAGGTGAAACTTATTGTTTGACCATCCAATCTCATGGCTATAACTGCTGGGGGAGGTTGGGAATACGTTTCAACTGTCCCTGATTTTGGCTCAAAACCATGTTCTGTCCGTCCCAAGTACCTAGCAAAACTGGTAATTTTAGGAGAAAGGTGGTAGATTACAACTAATAATTAATGACAATAATTAGAGTTAGAATTGTTTTGCTTCAGAAAATACATGCTATTTCACATTTTCTAATTCTGTCAACTTTTCATCTTAATATCATTAACATGCTAAAATGTATCCCTACTCCAAAGACCACATTACCACCATAACAGCTACAAACAAATGCAATCTGAGGGTCTAAATCTCAAAATCCACTTGCTTGAAGCACTCCTTAAAATGGTGAACATCGACATTTGTGCCATAACAGAGACCTGGTTCAAGGCAGCAGAAAGCACCCCTGCACTACCAGGCTAGAACTTATTCCACACCTTTCATTCTCAGAAATTGGACCGAAGCTCCAAAGGCAGTGGTGTTTCCATATGCATAAAGGATGTGCACACCTCCAGACTGATAGCCCAACATAATGCATCTGAGATACTTCAGGTGCAGCTAACATTGGTAAGAGAGCGATTCAGGTCATAGCCTGCTATAGGTCCCCAACCATGCCGCAAGACTCACACTCCACATTTCTAAGCACCCTGGAGAATATTAGGCTCTAATCTAACATTCTCGTACTAGGCAACTTCAACTACCCCTCCATTAGCTGGGAAAACTACTCATGTACCAATACACTTGCCAAACATTTCCTGGAATTCATTAATTCCAGTGCTCTGGACCAGCTTGTTCTTACCCCCACTAGAGGTAGTAGCATCCTTGACCTGGTCATTATGGGCAACCATTGCTCTACACCAATAGTCAACTCCTCCCTGGTTAGATCTGACTACAAACTAATCACCTTGGAAATTCACATCCATCCCACCTCCCCCTACAAAGGTAATCACCATGAAAAAGTTCTCCAAAGCTAACTTTGGCCTCAGAAAAACAGAGGTGGCTAACCTCACGGCACCCATGCAAACAGAGAATAGTTGTATGACCACTGAATCATACACCAATGCACTGTACAAACACATACACAAATGCATGGATCTCGCCATACCCAATAGAACCATGATGCTCTACTCCAAAAAAGGAAGCCAATCTGGTGGTCCCCTGCCATAAACAAACTCTACAACAAAAGGAGGAAACTGATGTGGAATAAGGTGAAGTCCCAAGACTGGAAAAACTCCCTTATCATCATCAACAAAAAGCTGAGACTCCTCATCAAATCCTCTAAAGCTAGCTATGAAAACAGAATTGCAGCAGATAGTAAAGACAACCACAAGGCCTTCTATAGTTATGTAAAAAATCTCCACGCCAATACCCAGATTTGCTCTGAGCTACTGCACAATGGTACCTCCTATACTGAGCCAACAGATATTGCCAGTATACTGGCCGACAGATTCAGTGCCAGCTCCCCCCCCCAAAGGACCAGTCACAATACCTGTAGATAGCCAGGCACCCAGTATTACTGCTGCACAGGTTAAAACAGCACTGACCAAGGCCAAGAATACAGCTTCTATGGGACCTGACAATATCCCTGGCTGTATTCTACATGAACTGCAGAGTGAACTGGCACCTCACCTGTGTGCCCTGTTCAATCACAGCCTCAACTCAGGCTTTATCCCTAACAAACGGTGCACTGCTATAGTCATCCCTCTTCACAAAGGAGGAGTGACTACAGACCCTGGGAACTATCGGCCCATTAGCCTGATGAATCTGATATGCAAAGCTATGGAACGCATCATCATGGACCTAATAAACAAGGATATAGGGAATCTCTAAACTCTGGATCCCTCACAGTTTGGTTTTGTGAAGGGTAGATCATGCCTGCTCAACTTGGTCAATTTCTTTGGATCAGTCACCAGAGCTGTGGATGAAGGCAATGTGGTTCATACAGCCTACCATGATCTGGCCAAGGCCTTTGATACTATTCCCCACTCATGAATCATAGAAAAACTCTCTAAGCTAGGCATCAACCCCTATATCACTAGGTGGGTTGCAAACTTGCTCACATGTAGAACCTACAGTGTGAAAGTAGCTGACTCCAAGTCAGACTGCTGACCAGTCATGAGTGGAGTCCCACAGGGTTTGATCCTGGGTCCTCTCCTGTTTGGTATCTACTTCTTTGAAGTCCAAGCCAACATGAAGGGACTCTGGCTGACAAAGTTCTCAGACGATTGCAAGTTGGGAGCTATTATTAACTCCCCAAGTGATGTTGACATCCTTCAGAAAGGCCTCAATGAGACCAATGACTGCTGTCAGAACCATGGCCTTAAGCTCAATGCCAAAAAATGTGTCATCATTCCCTTTGGGAAAAACCTTGTTCCCATGAATTACCACATTGATGGTAGTCCACTGAACACAGAAGGCATTATAAGAGATCTGGGAACACAGGGTGACAGCAACCTCTCTATTGACCACCACATTGCCACTGCCATCAGAAAGTCCTTCTATGTGGCACATCTCATTACTAATGGTTTTGCATCCAGGAAGAAAGAGGTCATTGTCTCCCTCTACTCTTCCCTCATTAGGCCAGTCACTGAGTACAATGCCCAATTTGGCATGTACCTCACTAAATACCTGTAACAACTGGAGAGGCTGGAAAAGTACTTCACAAAGAGGATCCTAGGCCTTAAACATTTGTCCTATATGGACAGACTCAAAAAACTCCAACTATTCTCTTTCTCATATCGTCTACTTAAAGGCAATCTCTGCTTGACTTACAAAGCCATGCCTGACCCATCTCTATTAGAAATGCTACATCTAAAGAAATCTCAATCCCTCCATACCACACGCTCCAGAGACCTCAACTCATTACCACAGTCAACAGAACATGCTGGAGGGACACGTTCATATCCCAGATATTGCCCATGCTATGGAACAGACTTCCCATACATGTCAAGCAGAGCACCTCACTGGCCCTCTTGAAGAGAAATCTTGATGAGTGGATGGGAATTAGAAAATCCATCCCAGGGATCACTCCAGTGGCTTTACTAGACAGAGGCATTGGGAACTAAGGTCGGGTGGCATGATGCCAGGGTAATCCTATGGGCTAGGCTTGTAAAGCCTCCAGGGCCATTAGCCTAGCACACACCTATGAACCTATGAACCTTATTTTTGGATTCTTCCCTGATTCTGGAGGTAAGAGGTTGACAGTTATAGCATTGGGGTTGGGTGTATGAAAGTAACTGAGGATCTTGTCACTTGCTCAGTTTTAAGCGTGATTACTGGCTTTGTAGTACTAGTGTGCTTTTGTGAGAACTGACATGGACTACTTAACTTGACACCTGATATGCACATTGTAGATATAATTCCTGTGTCTGTCTGTGGAAGAAAATGGCTTCCTGCCTGCTCTTCTTTGCTTATTATTCTGATTTTGCAGAACTAGTGTAATTTGTGTGAAGTAACTTTAACCCCATGGCCACCTACCTAGTAACAGACAGGTGCTTTTTCCTAGAACTACTTATGAATACATTTGTTGTGCTAGGGTAAGTATCACATTACACTGCTGAAAACTGAAGTAAGCAATAGTGCAAGACACTATGAGGCATATGTTCTTCTTTCAGCTTTTCCCGGTTAGGGGTCGCCACAGCGGAACTCCGGTCCAGTAATGATTGGCAGTAGATTTTTAATGGGTGCTGAGGTGTCAGCTCAATGCCCAACCTTCAACGAAGGCACGCCCATTCTACGCATGTCTTTCGAATGCCACGTGACTGCGGGGAGGACATGCAGACTCCACACTATGAGGCATATCTTTGTCTTTATTACTAGTTTTATTACTATTCTGTATGAATGTAACCTGAGTTTTATTACTATTCTGTATGAATGTAACCTGAGTTTTATTACTATTCTGTATGAATGTAACCTGAGTTTTATTACTATTCTGTATGAATGTAACCTGAGTTTTATTTCTAATCTGTTTGAATGTAACCTGAGTTTTATTACTATTCTGTATGAATGTAACCTGAGTTTTATTACTATTCTGTATGAATGTAACCTGAGTTTTATTTCTAATCTGTTTGAATGTAACCTGAGTTTTATTACTATTCTGTATGAATGTAACCTGAGTTTTATTACTATTCTCTCTCTATCAAAACTGATGTTATGTATTTCTGGAGCTTTTCTTCTTGGGTCTCCACTGAAAATGGGCCAAAACCCATTTGGACTAACCCGGTTAACAAATGTCAATAAATAAATAAATACATTTATGGAGCCACTTCTATAGATCTGCTAGCAAGAAATACATCTATATTTTTTTTCTTTGCAGTTACATCAATAAGCAAAAGAAGAAAGCAGGATAATCAAAAGAAACTTAAAAGGAAGCATGATATGGTTTTTGCAGTTTAAAAAAGTGAAGTCCTAAAAAATATTGGAAACAAGCACTAAAAAGTAACTTACACACTTACTTCTGATAATGCATATGTACCATAGTGCAACGATGTAACCAGAAACCCCTAGTCCCCTTCCCACACACCAGACAGACCCCCAGAAAGCATGTAATGGAATGTGGTGCTACTATCCGGGAAACAGGACATTTGATTTAAAACGTGATATTTTTACTGATACTTTTAAAAAATCACCATCATCTGTGGTAGCATACAGTCAGACACGTATAATGTGCTACAGCAACTGCTGCAATGAGTTCTTGCACTGCACTGTCCCTAATCCATAGCAGTGTGGTGAAAGGGGGGCTAACCCCCCTGTACACTGCATTAGTAAGTAGCTTTGTACGTTCTTCATTGCAAACACTTCTCCTTGCCTTTGAACAAAGAACATGTCCCTTCCATCTCAATGCCCTCCTTCTAGTAAAGTATAGAGAAAGTTTATTGCTCGTATTTGTTATAATTTCACATAAAAATGGCAAATGCTTCTTTGTTTCTACTCTGCAAGGCAGAAAGAGAGTTCATTAATAAACAGTGGTTTGGTGTATAATGTAATTAAGGCTACTGGATGGAGAAAGTGATTTTGTAGAAAAAGTCTTGCTTATTTTGTGTGAGTGTGTGTGTTATTGTAAAGTGACATGGTACAACAGTACTGCCTGAATTTGAAGATGACAGGAGTCTTGTTAAGAACACTAACTTGTGAATTTACCCAGTATGAATATGGTATGTTATGAGCCATATTCTTTCAAATGTAAGCTTATTCTCTATTAGCAATATCTAAAGATATTTTTTTCTGTAATATTCTTTGTAAATGGGGGGTAAGGGGTATTGGATCCACCTAGTTTGTATAGGAGTCCCTCCACCACCAGTTATCAGGGCTAACACAGAAAGTGCTCTGTTAACCAATAGCATAAGTATATGTCATTGCTCAACTACACGTTCCACTGACTGTCAGCAATTCAGCATTTTTAACAATTGCATATTACTACCATTCTGCTGCTGTACTGTGCATATTTGGGTTTGGTGTTAAGTAACTTGTTCAGCATCTGATTTCGAAGAAACAAACGTGAAAATTACAAATGGCCTGATATTTATGCTCCAGTAAATAATGTCCATTTCTTTTCTTGAGTGCCGTTCAACTGTATCAATATGCAAGAGGTACAACCAATGAATGCATGATATCAAATGGCAATCAGCATACATGTCAGTCATCGGCTGTTTCTACACCCGTTTTCCCTGTCAGTCATTACAGACACACACATTTCTATGCAGAATTGGGTGCAAGGTACTTCACTAATGCAAAGCTGGATTTTTATTTATTTTCACGTTATTTCCTATATTGCTGCGGCCCGTTCATATCTATGGGTTGTCTGCATTTTGGTTGTCCATAACCTGGGGACTGTCTGTATATGATTGTGGCCAATTATCCCTTAATTTTCATCCTAATTTAACACCAGGCAGCATTGCACAGAAAGTGACTACCTTTTCATAGGATACTACTTCTAGAGATGATTTATGTATCATCACAAGCATTTTTCTCCAGTGTTTACTGTGCACTGTTATTTAATAGCTTAACTTTGAGCATTTAGTCTTGTATACTACTCATTTCTTCCTTGAAATAAAAAAAAGTACTAAGTTTTTCCTTTTTTATGATTTTAGCTCAGGCCATCATGCAATCAAATATTTGGAAAAAATGTATCTCACAGCCTCAATAACCTCATGGCTTCTGATTGCCAGGGGCCCCAAGACACCCAGCTTAATTTGGTATTACATTGAGTCGTGGTCAGTCCATAGCCACAGTGGAGCAGCAGTTAGCATTGTTGCCTTATAGCAAGAGGTTCTGTGGTTCGATTCTCAGCTGGAGCACCTTTTGTGCAACATCTGAATGTCCTCCTTGCAGTCAAGCGAGTTTTAAAAGATATGCAGGTAGGTGCATATGTGTATGCGTGTGCCTTCTGTGAAGGTTGGACACAAGGCTGGTAACTGGACACCATAAAAACTCCACTGCCAATCAATCTGCAGACCGGTGATCCACTGTGGCAACCCCTAATGGAAGAAACCAAAATACATTGCTATTGAGTCTTGGTCAGAGAGGGTGTGTTGAAAAGATTCAGGGAAAAGCAAGACTGAATTTCTTCCCTTAATCATGATTTTTGTTCAGGCCATCATTGAGTGAAAAAGTTGATTAAAAAACTGTAAATGCACCTCAGAGCATCTAGAACACCTATAGCTTAATGAAGTTATTTTCAACATAGTTATCAGAGAGCAGTCTTGCCTACTTAAAATGTGTTGAATAATTAATAAAAGCAGGAACATGAGAGTAAGACAAACAATGTGAAAAAGGAAGAAAAATGCAATCTAGATGGTTTGGGTAGAACAGGACAGAGGGCATCAGATGATGTGTGTGTGTGTGTGGGGGGGCATTATGGGTAGGGTTTCGTAGAGGCCTTTCGCCTGGAGTGTCAATTGATCTAAGACCAGCCTTGGTCACATGATTAAAACTGTCCATGTATTCATATACAGTACATGACCTCTTTTTTTAAGAATGCATTTAAAATTTGCCATCTCTTTCAAGTCTGGTTGGTTATAGGCATTAAACCTTATTTGCCTGCATAAACATTTTTAGGGTTCCTATTACCAGATTGAAAGACCATAATCGTGAATACGAAAAGAACAACACGTATTGTGTGAAATACAGAAATGTCGAACATCCAAAACAGCGAAAATTTAAATGTCGAAGTGTAATGGTTGGCCTGTCTGCGGTATAGCTCCGTAAGGTAAGTGTGCGATATAGGACTTTAGGGTTAGGATGTGGGTTAAGGTAAGTTAATAGATAGGTAATGTATGTAAGATTTAGTGTAGTGTTAGAAGTAGGGTTTTATTTAACTGTATGTATGTGTATTATTTATTTTTTTTTGGTGTATGTCTGCAGGGGAAGTGTGCAGGAGTTACGGACCTTAGGGTTAGGCACGGGTTAAGGATAGTGCATAGATAGTTGTGTATGTGGAGTTTAGTGTAGTGTTGGAAGTAGGGTTTTGTTAGATGTATGTATGTGTATTATTTATTTTTTTGGGTGTATGTCTGTAGGGGACATGTGCAGTAGTTACGGACCTTAGGGTTAGGGAGGGGTTAAGGATAGTGCATAGTTAGTTGTGTATGTGGGGTTTAGTGTAGGGTTAGAAGTACTGTTTTGGTGCTTTACTTTAGGTTAAAAGTAGGATTTGGTTAGTGTATGTATCTGGTTTATTTATTTTGTTTGTGTAGGTAGTATGTAGCAGGTGGTGGGGTTGACCGACTGTGACAGTTTGTTATTTTATTTTTCGATGTTTAGTGCATTCGGGATTTTTGAGGTTCCCGTTATAGGTGTTGACATTTATGTATTCACTTAAAGGGTTTTTCGATTTGCTAATATAGATCCCATTTTAGTATCACTGCTTCATAAATCCATCTTGAGCACATCATGACATAAATTTGTTGAAAAACTATACAGCATAATGAATATTCACATAAAAAATATTCTCTTTTTTATAATGTGTTGCATAACTATATTCATGCATCCTTTCATTTAATTTATGCAGAGTTTATCCTATACAATCCCAGTCTGCATGCAGGTGGAGTTTTGGTTCACATCACTCCCACTGGAGGTTTAAAATCCTTTTCACAGAGGAAAGCAAACAAATAGAGCTCTCTTTTACCCCTAATGATACACTTGAAGTATTATAGGTTCATAGGTTCATAGGCAGGTACTAGGCTATTGGCCCTAGGGCCTATATAAGCCTAGCCAAAAAATGTACCCTGGTTTTGCCACCCAAGAAAATTATTTTCCTGTGCCTTTGTCGAGCAGAGCCACAGAAGTGATCCCCGGGGTGAATTTCCCATTTCCCATCCAATCATCAAAATTTTTCTTGAAGAGTGCTAATGAGGAGCTCTGTTTGACATAGATAGGTAGTCTGTTCCAGAGTATGAGAAGTCTCTGGGACAGGAATCTATCCCTCCAACATGTTCTTTTTATTGTGGTGACAAGGTTTAGGTCCCTAGAGCATGTAGCTTGGAGGGATTGGGATTTCTTTAAGTGGAGCATGTCCAACAGCTCTGGGTTTGACATAGCTTTGTATGTTAGGCAGAGATACCCTATGGCAGATTTAATTTGGGAAAGGATTTAGCTACATTTTAATTTTTATGGTCTGTCCTCCATCAGGTCCACATTTATTCTAATGTTAAACCATGAACTTTCATTTAATCATAATGTACATGGTTTATATTTCAGCTTACTCCATTGATTCCTTTTCGGTTTTAATAAAATCCTATTCTGGGGAACATAATCATTGCTAGAAAGACAGCCCTTTTCATTATTTCTATACAGGACTAGATCAGAGAAGATTTTATTTTATATTGCATTTTATAGAAACTTAAGCACTGTTCTGGCTGTTAGGTTTACAATGCTGGAAGTCTTCTTTTGACCATAATTCTTAGGATATTTTTCTCAAGTGGAAATGTCATATCCTCTTCTCTAGATTGTGCACTCCAAACAGATAACTAGTTACCACTTCTCTTGTTGTCCTGTATTATGGCCAGACAGTGGTCAAAGTGGACACTGCTATTCCTTTTCCAGCAAACAGTAGTCATTTCCCCCACCCACCCACTTGTTTATTTCCCATAGTAACATAACTCAAAGCATTTGATAGATATAGACTATAAACAGGCAACAAATAAGAACCTGAGTTCTGATACCCCCCCCCCACACCACCACCACCACACACACACACACACACACACATGCATACACAGCATTTCCTCCATGGTTCAGTGTGATTGTTCTAGCAAAGTATAAAATTCTGAAATTATTGCTAGATCTGAAGTATCTTTTTTATTAGACAAAGTAGCTTGTTTGTGTGCTTGCCACTTTTTTGTTATTATAAATACAAAAGCTACACATTTCTCAAAAAATATCACTGGATTATTTGAATAAGAATTATCCATTGCTCATTTTCTATTTACTTGTCTAGCAAAAAAAAAAAGGAGTCAAGCTTTTCTTTTTTTGTCTGTATTTAGCAAGTCCAGGTTATGTGTGTCATACAGTAATTCAGATGGTGTGAATTAATCTGAGGCTTGGGGTATTTCTGTTAAAGCAACAAGACTATATGGAAGCAGCTTATTCTAATGTTCTATTTATCTCTCTGGTCTTTTATAACATAACTTTAGAGTTTTGTCTGTCACAGAGCTCACCTGGCTTATATGTCTGAGGGTGATATGTAGATATCCTTAGCTGCTTCACTTTAAAGCTCTGACAAGATTTGTGCATCACTATGGACATGAAAAGGATTCTTTGGGCAGTAAGAATTTCTCAAGGAATTCTTAGCCTAAAGAGGCGCACTTCTACTTATCCATCAGGGAACTTTGCATTAATTCTTTAGAGGGGTATTACCTCGGGTAATTTTCTTGAATGATCAATAATTTTCAGGCTTTACTAATGATCATTATCTAATTTAGTAAGTGAACTCAGTGGCCACTGCTATATCTATTAAAGTGGACTTCTGAAATAGGCAAACATATGAGAGGTTTCTTAAATTCTAGGTTCTTTTCTGTCCTTTGGCACTCAGGTAGGTCACACAAAAGTTGTCTATCTCCTTTATAATACTAGGGTAAAAAAAAATATCAAGCCAAAACTCAACTTTGGATTTCTGCATTCCTAAAAGAACACCAAAAATGTGACTGTGTGATAATTTTATTACAAGTATTCTAAAAGGTTTAGGAATTAATAACTGTCTCAATGGCTATTTTCCCTCATTGGTACCTATATGTAACAGGCTATTTTTAGCTCGGAGTAGGGAGTGCAGTGTGTCTGCTCTGTTATTTTGGTTTTCCATCTAATCTGTCTATGCTCTTTGTAGTTCTATTTAGGGTATCATTTCCCTACTGACATGTCAGACAAGTCAGTATTCTCTTCATTATTCTGACATTAAGGGGGTGTTGTGGCCCCTTCTTTTGCACATACATATGCAGGCTTTTCTCCTTCATTTATTCCATCCAGTATGAAGAGAAAGTCCTGGAAATAATTGCCTTCCACCAGAGGTACTAGCTGTTTCTATTTCTCTTCCTCATGGGTTATTTTACATGTTTTCCCCTTAGAGTTTTGTTTCTACTTCTGGCTGATTCACTGTTCTAGTTATTTAGGGAGAAGCTTAAGAATTTTTTTCATTTTTTTCATTTCTTTTATTATAATGCTCATCTGCCCAGTCTTCCGTTTCTGTTCCCATTTCCTTTAGTTTATTATTAATTAGGGACCATTCTATGACAGTTTATCTGTGTTGACTATTTTTATCACTTTATCTGTTGGAGTACCTTGGTAAACCTCTCACTCTGTCATTTCTTACACTGACTACCTTAAGTAGTTTAACAGATGTCTGTTGACAAGACTCAGCAGTAGATTTATATAATTATTCTACTTGAAGCTAAATTTTAGCTCTTCTTGCATCTTCTATCTCTACTGGTTTCTCTTTACTAGGTGTTTGTATTTCTGGCAGTATATCTGGTTGAACACTTGCTTATAACATCCATAGTTCTTTAAATTGGGGGAAATATTGGTGATTGATTTTAGTAAGAGACAAGTTGGGCACCAGAGCCACAAGATACAAAACCGTATCCAGGAGTGTCTTCCTTACTAGTCATTTTATACCTGCAAATATATTGTGTTTAACCAGTGTAATCATACTTTATGAATCCAACAATAGTAGCAATTATTTACCTTCTGCTTAACTCTTATATTTTATAGATTTTGTACTAACATAATGACATAATACAGGTGTTACACTTCTCTAAAAGTTAATTCAGTGTTATCTCATTCCCCTGGTCTACCATCAAGCATACTTTGCTTTATAGATTACTTGACTAGTATTAACAGTTTTTAAAGGCATAGTATTACTATGATTAATTGTATTGCTCCTGGTCATGTGTCCTTTTCTACACCATTTAAAACAAACTGGTTCAAATGATAATTCTTTTTTCTTAGTTGCAGGTAAAAAATCACTCTTAGGAAAAGGTCTCTTACTAGTCCTTTGTGCATGCAAGTCTGATCTACAATTTGCAAGTTCACTTAAAAGAGACAAATATTCTGCTGTAAAAACTAGTTGTTTAGAACATTTCTGATCACTCAGGACTGCAAACTTTCTTAAGTTACTATGGACTGTCCTTTAAACTCAATCTACAGGTAGAATTTTCTAAATATTACTTATATTATTTATTTGAAGTGCTAGCCATAGTTCTAAACTAAATTAGCCAGCTGTGATCATTCTGGTCTGTCCATACCAAATGCCCAGTTATGAAATCTAAAAGTCTGTACTTTAAAGGAATCCTTAGTCCTTGTTAAAAATTTCTTGCTTCAGTTTTTTATCATTATATATCCCAGAGCCTTCCAGAATTATGTAAATTTTCAGTGCCTCTCTATTTAGATAGGATGGTAGATTTCTGGCCCATGCTGCCCAGACCTAGCTCTCCTTAGTGGTATCAAAAGTAAATGTGTAAACATCTATGTCATCCTGTGGTCCATGCTTCATCAGGGTTGTACTGAACCTAGGATCTCTTACAACAGTGCATGATTGGGTCATCAAGGAGGAAATTGATTGTTGGAGGATTAGCAAGTATTGCTCAATGGCTAACCTCCTCTCATGAAGCTGGACCATGTAATGATCAGTTGCCAGACTTCTTTACTGAAATACTTTGGTGAGTTTTATTAATGTAAGACAGCTTTACTTTTTTACCAGTATTCAGTATTCACAGTCAGTGTGCACATGAGTTAGTCACACTACAGAGTTAGCTATACACGTAGAGAGAGTTTAACAAACTCCTTAGGTCCAAAGGTTCATAGGTACTTACTAGACAACTGATCCAAGAAGATCTCTTGAAGCATCAACATGCATTCCCAAGAAGTTTATAGCCCTTGAATTGTTAGCATGAATAACCCAGAGCCTTTGTATTATAAGTATGAACAGCCCAGTGCCCAGATATTTGCATGTTACCCCTGTCTGTAAGAGACAAAGGTGTTACACCATGGCTGAACTTGTGGTTTTTCATTCATTCATCCAGTATGTGCTAGAATAGAGTAAGAGATGTACTTTGCTTTACTTGGAGAGAAAGATGATTCTAGAGAAATAGTATTCTCAGTGATACATATCTATCCATCAGAAATGTTCTATTTATGTTGCAGAAGAGATTAAGATCACTTGAGTGGGTGTTTATGACACACTGGACTTCAGATGTGCAGCAGATCACAAATGATGGGGACAACAGAGGCTCTGCAAGTGAGGCAGAGATCCTCAATATCCAGTAAGATATAGAGAACAGATACAAAGCTTTGAGATGGTTACTTTAGCTTTAAAGATTTAGGCCCTTAATTTTCTTAGTGAGAAGGGCTTGCAGTTATTCGAGTTGTGTTTGAACAGGTACATATTCAAGGAAGAATTATACTCAAAGATTGACATAATAAGTTCTGAATACAATAGAATTATCACATCCTTAGACCTGAACAGCATATATTTACTGATAAGCTGCACAATGAAGAAATAATTTCTTGCAAAAGTGGATGTATGGTGAATGAAGGGTATTTCTATGTCTTTTCAGGTTCCCAGGTCCATAAATACTGGATCAATTTTCAGAGGTGTATTTTCAATGTAATAGTTACAAGATACATAATTTTTACCATAGCATACTATTATATATGTTTTGGCATCTAGGTTTAGGCCATGGACTTGACATTACCTAATTGTTTAGAAAAGGCCCTCTTGAAGAATCTTGGTATCTTCTGGAAAGTTTATCATATGCAAACCTGTTCAGCCATAAGCCCTTAGTACTAGTTTGGACCTCTAAGAAGTAAATGCCAAAGGCAGGTGCTCCAAGGACTAAAATATGGAGGAACACAGCTAGTGGAAAGTACTTTTGGAGGAGGTACAGCTGCCAATGCTAAATTTGTCGGTTTTATTTGTGAGCCAGTTTGATATCTAATGAGTCACATAAAAAACTTACATTTAGCTGGGTGAGATTATTAAGTATAGCTGAGTGGGGGATTGTGCTGAAAGCCTTTGCAAGGTCTAGATAGGCAGTATGTACCAATTTTCCCTCATCCATTACTTCAGCAACCCTCCTAAAGAAGTAGACTATATTTAGGAGACAGGATCTATCTCTGGCAATACCAAACTGGCTAGGGTCAAGAGTTTTAAGATTGCCTGTGTCCTTATTTATCATTTGCATAATGATCCTTTGCATAGCCTTATAGATGAGGCTGGTGAGACTTGTGGGTCTCTAATTACAGGGTCTCTTAATGCCCCACTTTTGTGCAGTTAAATGATTGTTTTTGCCCTCCATTCATTCATCACAAAGCCTGTTTAGAGGCTGATATAGAATAGACTCTATAGGGTATTTCACAGGCCCTGTTTCAGGCAGGCCAATAGGCATCCTTATATGTTATTCAGATCCATAGAAACAATATTCTTGACCTTGATAAACTCTATAGCCTCTGGGGCTGAGTATGTAATATCATTTACAATCAGCTCTACACAGTTCTGATCACTGTTTCTCATGTTTCTACAAATGTGACCATGCTGCCTCCCGCCCAAAAAAAAAAAAAAAAGAGTCAACCGAAGACACCAAGCATACATAGTATTTGGTGTAGGTAGGGAGCTAACATAGCACAATACAGAATTGATGGGGTAATTGAAATCGAATGCTTCTACACCTCCAGGACTGAAGGGACACATATCAGTTAATTCTGTTTTAAAGCAGCAAAACTTTAACCGTGTTTATTGAATAATACTGAATTTTTGGGATGTTTTATTTTTGAGATATGGTTCAAGATTTAATTTGTATTGACTTTTTAAAATATTGATACTCATTTTTTATCCATTAATTTTTGAATGTTTCGTAGTTAATTAGTTAATTTATATTACTTCACTCTGTGTCATACAGTAATTCAAATGGTGTGGAATTCATCTGAGGCTCGATCAGTGTATATCGAGTGGCATTGTTGCCAGTCATTAAATAGTTCTGTGTAAATGAGACAAGAATCATACAAACACGACTAACTTATAAAATCAAAGAAATTCAAAAATTATTTTTTTTTCAATAATCATTTTTATTGTTTTTCACAACCATATTACAAATTCACACACTATGTACAGTATATACAAAATGCTTCCATTGATTAACTTCACATTATATGTCAACCTCATGTATTGACAATAGATACAGCACTAACAAGCAAAAGAAAAAAACATTAACAAATCAAAGCCAACAATCTGTATTATCTCTACATCCTCTGTCTAATCTAAGATTGATTTTACACTGTACTATAGGTCCCGAGAGAAAGTGGATAGGAACTTCTAAGCCAACACAATGTTGAAAATTTGCTCCCATATTTTTATATTGTTTATATTTTTCTTGTGATCACTAATTAACAATTTATGGGCTAAAATGTGTTTTATTGCCAACAATCTGAAATTTTCCCACGATGTCTGGGCTGGGTTCAACCAATTTGTGGCTATATATAATTTCATTAATAAGCAAATATTCATAAGAAATTCAAAAATTAAAAATAACTCTCTGTCCATTAGCAAAACAGTACAATCTCAAGTTCTTTTTAACAATCAGAAGCTCAATAATTAGTCAGTTCCTCTCTACTCCAAGAGTGTAAAATGAAAGTTTTCCCAACTATAAATCACAAAAAAAGCCAAAATAAGTGCAAATGCCGAAAGTCTGTACTTTAAAAGTACATAATAAATGCAATAAATACTTATGAGAAATGCTTCTAGGCTGATAGTTTGACCCAGTCAATGTATATACAGTACTCTGGCCACAGTAGCTCTAAGTAAATGAGCTTAACTCAGCACAGGTTTCTTCTGTAATTGATATCCTACAGACTGGTTGAGAATATAATCATCAAAGTAGGCAGCTATTTGGAAAATCTTAAGTAAAAAAAAAACAAAAGAATGCAATTTCTGCCTGCTGAAAACACTAAAGTGCTACACTGTTTATAACAAAGAAATGAAAACCATTGGAGCCAGCTGTCCAGTTTAAATCTCAGGATACTGCTATGCATGATTATCATAGGTTAAGTCAAAAGTAATATTTCTTTATATTCAGATGTAGTATTCACTTATAGAGAGGGTTGTAACACAGTAGCTGGCAAAATAAATGAGCAGAACTCACAGCAATAGACCAGTTCTCTTTTTCATTCCATAAACAAGGATAAACAAAAATATTGTTTACTATCACAGAGGCAGGGACAAAAGCAGTTGTTTTTTTCCTTTAAAGGGGTCATCTCCCTTTACTGACAAAGATACCTTCTTGATTGACTGTTTTTTCCTTTAAAGGGGTCATCCCCCTTTACTGACAAAGATACCTTCTTGATTGACTGTTTTCTCCTTTAAAGGGGTCATCTCCCTTTACTGACAAAGATACCTTCTTGATTGACTGTTTTTTCCTTTAAAGGGGTCATCCCCCTTTACTGACAAAGATACCTTCTTGATTGACTGTTTCTCCTTTAAAGGGGTCATCTCCCTTTACTGACAAAGATACCTTCTTGATTGACTGTTTTTTCCTTTAAAGGGGTCATCCCCCTTTACTGACAAAGATACCTTCTTGATTGACTGTTTTTTCCTTTAAAGGGGTCATCCCCCTTTACTGACAAAGATACCTTCTTGATTGACTGTTTTTTTCCTTTAAAGGGGTCATCCCCCTTTACTGACAAAGATACCTTCTTGATTGACTGTTTTTTCCTTTAAAGGGGTCACCCCCCTTTACTGACAAAGATACCTTCTTGATTGACTGTTTTTTCCTTTAAAGGGATCATCCCCCTTTACTGACAAAGATACCTTCTTGATTGACTTCCTTGTTCCTTCTGGTGTATGTAACTCATTGTAGAGTCCTGTTAAGATCCTCTTCACACTCAAGAATCTTCTCTGTATTAGGGCTTTAAAGATCCCTGTGTGGGACAGTCTGTCATTAACTCAGACTTCCTTGCCTGTTTTTAGGTATATACAGAGAGAGAGTACTCATCCTACCCCAGGGAATCCCCTTAGATTATTTTTTTGTTAATCCCCTTAAAAAAGCTACAGGCAGAGTGGGAAATATTTTAACAGCGATGTAAATCTAACGTTCTTTTGATATGGGCATTGCATACTCATCATGTTACTATCATGCTACCCCTTACCTTCTGAATGGCTGCTTATAGCCAATATGGATGTAAATGGCTGGATTGCAGTAAGACAGCAGGTGCAATCTGCATATCACAAAACTATGTTAGAAGTATGCCTGCAAAAGAATAACACAGAGCACTCCAACAACAATTTACTTTTAAGTTATTTTGCAAAAAATAAACCGTGACAACTCAGGTATTTTATCCAACATGTTGTATGTATCTGACCTAGCATTTGTCACTTAAGCCTATCTGAATGATTACTCTTTTGACTATGTTTTGGGATTGGAGTCCCCCCTGGTTATCTTATTATTCATAGCTCATCATATGGGACTTTGAGTGGGGGAGTGGCCATTTGTCATTCATTTGGTCTGGCTTTCTCTAAGGTTGATGCTTACAGGCTTTAGCACCTTAGACAGACTTGTCTATTTCTTCTTGTGTATCATACCCAGGTTACCTTAGAGCTTTTCTGCAAGGGTTTTCAGATCTCTTTGCCTTCCTGATTCATAATTGGTAAGAAGGTTGATCTTGGGGATTTTAATGTTGAGATGATGGTGATGACAGCTATGAAAATGATATACAGTTTCAGGGCATATGGAGAGTTTTGGCTTCACTCAGGTTATTTCCACTGCGACAGACACATTTAGACATTCTATGGACTTTGACTTCCAGCTTGGTCTCAAGACAAAGAATTTGGTGGTGGAACATATACAGCCATTATTTTCACTTCATGCTCAGTCTTCCTCACTCTCTGCCCCTTTAAGATGGAATTATGAAGTACAGGGGCCTTTGGTCTGTTAAACTCCTTGAATGGGTCATTGCAGATGATCTTGAATGCATTGATGGTAGTATATAATAATGGTGTATTTGCCCTAGTTAGTGGTCATCCTAGAGCTGTTGTTCTGTATGAGCTATGGTTTGATTGTGAGCTATGTGTTTTTTTTTTTTTTTATGAAAGCTGTTGATAAGAATAGAATGTAGAGAAGGTTGTACTCACATTTTGTTAGACACAATTACTCTGGATGAATCTCATGCTTTATTCCAATTAGAGAAATCACAAAATGAAGAGCTTTTATGTCTGAAGTGGACTGTGCTACACTAAATTGTCCAACAGTACTCGTTAAGGTTACTGGTAGACCATGCAGACCTATGTTCACTTTGGTAAGTTTTTCCTCAGAAGAATGAGAAGAAGATGCATGATCTTTTTTCTGAGAGGACTGAAAAGGTTCATTGTTTGCTGCCCCATGACATTTCTGTTCTATTGGTCACTGCAGATTGTTGGAGTCAGTTGATTCAGACTTGCACTGGATAGAGTGTAATTATGTCAGCCACAATAATCTTATTGGCATTTGAGTTATGTGGCTGACTATATGTTTATTGGATACAAAGCTCTTTGAGACAAATAAGATCTTGCCTTGAGCCTGTAGAACCAACTATTTTCTGAATTGTTCTCTTCTCTCTCTCGGACGATGGACGGGTCCACCACTTTTAAAACAAGCTTTAAGTACCCTGATTCTCAAGAATATACCTTTGTATGCTGGCATTTTGGGGCATTATTGCCTTTTCTTGAACCTTCTTTTTATTGGTAATATGATCCAGAAGACAGCCTATGTGCAGATGTATTTGCATACTGACTATACGCAGATGTACCGCATCAGATATGTCATGTATCATTAGACCTTGGCACTCTGGGTTCAGGCCCAAATGCAATATGGAGACAACCCTCAATGCAGTAGTTAATTACTTCCTAATA
Organism: Protopterus annectens; assembly: GCF_019279795.1. Taxonomy (NCBI): domain Eukaryota; kingdom Metazoa; phylum Chordata; order Ceratodontiformes; family Protopteridae; genus Protopterus; species Protopterus annectens. The sequence goes on from NC_056739.1 coordinate 1,218,607,061, forward strand.
TGTAGAGCTCAAGGTCAATATTCCATCACTGTCCTGCTTGATCTCTTGCAACATTTGTCTCTGTGAGCCACAGGATTTTGATCACTGTTGAGAATTTACTGTGGATTATTAGGCCTCATCCTTGACTGGATTGCATCTTACATTTCAGGGCAGTGTCAATTAGCACTCATAGATGTGAACTCATTTTTAGTTTCACCCATTGACCTACAGTGTGCCTCTGGATTGAGTCTTCACTGCCTTACTGTTCAAAGTGTACATGTTGTCCCCTTAGGGAGGTCACTGGAGATGGATTGTCTGTTGGGCTTATGCATATGATATTCAGCTTTGCTTCTTCTTTTCATATTATGTGCTGGGCCCTTACTTAACAGCTTGAAATCTATATATGATTGATTGGCATGCAATTGTCTGAAGCTTAGCCCAGCTAAAACTGAAGTAATACTGGGACATGCCATTGTCCACCCATCTAATGTTCCACTGCTTTCTCCTTTAATTATTTATAGGGGGCAAGCTGTCAGACTGTGTATCTTGCATTAATGATATAGTTATTGCACTTGACAGTAGGCTAATACAAAAGGACCAGCTATCAGCTATCATAAGATATCTTAGTCCCATCTTAAAATACTGCTTTGATTAAGAATTATACTGCATCCTTGATTTAAGGACAATGATTCATGCCTTGCTTTTGTCTTGCCTTAACTATTGCTGTTCACTCTGGTTTGGAGTATTTGATGGTATTCTAGAAGTCAAGCCTAGAACTCAGCACCAATGGCCATGCTAATAAACAGTACTCTTCAGGTGTGCCTTATTGCGCCTGTGCTGTGAGATTTATATTGAAAGCTATTGTAAGTTAGATGTGTATTTACAATTCTTACACTCACCCACCATGTTCTGCATGAGTTGATTCCAGCTTATTTTAAAGGGGTGCAGATAACTTACATCCCAATTAAGTCTATAAGGAAATCAAGCATTGGCTGCTAGGAGTTCATGGAATCAAATGAAAACTTCTGGCTGGATTTCTTTTGCATGCCTTGCTCTGGTCTTCTGGAATCAGATCCAGTCCTCGATTCAAGTGTTCAAATCAGTGTCTTTCTGTAAAAGGTTCTTGCAATGCTGTCTTTTTAGGAGCATCTTCTGCAGGCCAAGCAAATGTTATTCATTCAGTCTTCTAAAGGTTGAATATTTAAAGGAATTCTTTTTACATTTTAAATGTTTCATTCTTTGCTGCATAGTTTTATTAGATTTGCCTTGTTAAGATTTCTAACATTTATTTTTTTTTGCAAATGTATTTCTTGTTTTACTTTGTGGTCAGCCTTTTCTTCAGGATACTCTTCAAAAAAGGCTTCTTTTTTGGACCTTTATTGAAAGTAATAGCAATGAGTACCTTTGTCAATTACAAGCCTTGCAAATCTGAGGGTTTCCACATTCCGACTGATGATTTGATTTTGATGTATGCACGTATGTTGATGTGTATACACACATACATTATATGTATATGTTTGTGTCTTTCAGCTTTTCCTGGTTAGGGGTCGCCACAGCAGAACTCCGGTCCGCTAATGATTGGCAGTAGTGTTTTACATGCTGGCTTGCTGGGCCTAATGCACAACCTTCAATGAAGGAACGCCCGTTCATGCATGTCGCCACACAGAAGATGCTCTAACTGAGAATCGAATGGGCAATGTCTAACTGTGAGGCGACAACGCTACCGCAGCACCACCACCGCAGTCTTATACATTATATGTATATATATATATATATATATATATATATATATATATATATATATATATATATATATATTAGTGTGCGTGTGTTTAAGTATAGGTTTCATTGTGTAATATCCTGTAGTGGAGGCCCATGGGATATATGCAAATGACCCCTTAAGGACATATCACTGTTTTAGCTATATGGCTTCTGAACTTCCATGATTTTTAACTTTTTACATCTTTACCAGTCCACTCAGACCAATAAAGCCAAACCCCACTGGCTATAGACAGAAAATGTGTAAAACATAAGTCTAATGTAATCAATTAATCAGCATGTTTTGGGGAAATGGGAGAGAATGGATTACCTGAAAAAAATAACACAAAAGGGGGAATGCAAATCTTAACAGAGACAGTGTCCTGAAGTCAGTATTGATCCTTCAACCACTGAGGTAAAAATCTTACCATCTAGATACTGTCTTGCATAACTTGTATGTTTATATAAAAGTCAAGGCTATAAGGAACAATCAAAATAAATTATCAGTCCAAGAAGTTGCCAAGCTTACATATTATAATCTATGTGATATACTTGTCTATGTTCACAGCTACTGAGTAGCAATGGGTGTAGATAATAGCTTAAAAATGGATTTATTACAAATGTCAGTAAAGTAGGCCCATTAGAAGTTCTGATTACTTCTGTTGGGCACGGCAGATCATTAGTGACTGACTTTTCATTAAGCTAAAAGTTATGAAACTGTGAAAAAGGTAGCATCATAATGAGTCATGATTGTATTACCTATAGCCAGACAATGACTGGGTATCTGGCAGTTCTGGCGAATGCCAGAAGGGCTAGTGCCAAAATGGGCCAGTGGGCAGGTAAAAAAAAAAAAAAAAAAGAAAAGAAAAAAAAACATTTTTGTCTCTGGACTGTTTTAAAAACAATCCAGACTGGGAAGACTGCAGCCATCAATGAAGAAGCCCAGAAGTCAATGTGGTTTGGTTTTAACTGCAAGAAGTAGGAAGCTGATAGGGCTGTGAAGTCAGCACCCTGTCACATAATCTGAGTACAAGGTATAGCTGCTGATTAGTCCTGTTACTCTCGCATTCTCTTCCCATGCTTTCGTTGAGATGGAGAGAGCAAGACAGTGGAGAGACAAGTGACGAGCGACCAGACAGAAAATCAGCGATCTAATTGGAGATTAGTGTTTAAACTTTAAGGTTAAGTTCTCATTTTTTTGTGGCAGGTTCAACCAGATACTTTCTGTATCTGTTTTTTTTTTCTGGTAGGGCCAACCAGATATTTTCAACATTTTTTTCCTAGGAGGGTCAAACAGATACTTTCTGTATTTATTTATTTTTTCCTGGTAAGGTCGACCAGTAATTTCTGTATTTAAATATTTTGGGTCGACCAGATACTTGTTAAATCTTGGTGCAGTGATACAGTCTCCTATATAAATTTTTGGTTCTGACTGGGCCTATAGGCTGGCAGGGTCATCTAGATAGTAGAAGGCTGAATCTGCAGCGAGCTGTGAGTTTTGGGGGCTGTTTGTCTTTCTAACAATATCCTGGCATTGTCAATTAAATACTAGTAGGTGATCTATGTGTTTTGGGGCTCTTGATGACTTTATTTTTAAATATAATATCCTGGCAGAATTGACCAGATACTATGGAGGCAATGTTTTGGGGACTGTTGATTATGATTTTCTGTTTCTAATATTATACACTGGCATGGTCAACCAGATACTAGTGGTCTGTGTGTTTTGGGGAACTGTTGATGGCTTTCTTTTTTTAAAATAATATCTTGGCAAGGGTCAAACAGATACTAGGTATGCAGTGTGTTTTGGAAGTTACTTGTGGATGAATTTTTTTTTAACCTAATCTTTTTGCAGGGTCAGTCAAGATAGATTACGACGGTGTGTGAAGATTTTGTTGTTGAAACTCTAGCCTTGTATGACTGAAGTGTGTATGAGTGAACTGAAGTAAGATCAGCTACAAACTCTTGACTATGTGATGAGAAAGAAATACAGTAATGTAATCATTGTTTTCTCTTTTCATTATTTTAAACCTTGTAGGCTCAAAGCAGATATTATGGGTAAGCAGCAGGGCTGAGGGCTGTGCCTAGTATGTATGAATGAAATGACTGGCCTACTGTTGTACTTCTGACTTACTTTGCATGAGTAACGTACATCTGAGTGAAGTAAGATCAACCACAAGCTCTGAACTCTGGCTACTCTATGTGAAAAAATACATATATTAATAACAGTGTTGTCTTTTATCCTTTTTTTTGTCTTTTAACTTGACAAGCTCAATCAGATACTGTGGGTGGATTGGGCTATAGAGATCGGGGCTATATGTGAATGAAGCAACTGGCCCTGCTGTTTACTTTTGCTGCAATTACGGCTTTGCAAGACTGTAATAGTTGTCTGTATTTTCAGATGAATGCAATCTAATTATCAAATGTATGAGTCATTCTTAATGTATGTTATTTCATATCTGTTCATGTGTATACCAAATATCTGTTTGATAATGTTTGTAATATGTTAGAGCTTTTCTCCCTAGCATACCTTTCTACTGTCCAAATTTTTGCAGAATGTCCAGATTTTTGCCCCGTAGTTTTGGTCTGTTCTTCATAAAATTTGTGGTTTTCTGGCAAATTGCTGAGGATTGAAGTTACCAAATAGTGATATATATTTGAGTTTCAGACTTCATATCTTTTATAAAATGCATGTTAACACAAATCTTGTTATTATGGCAACTTTCTAAGTTTATCACAGCAATTTTTAAAATATGTATTTTTTTTTTCAGCTTTTGTCCCCCCATTATTTTAGAATTTGTCCAGATTTTTGGTGCTAAGTGGTTGAGAGGTATGCTTCCTAGACATATTCTGAAAAGAGTTATTTTGACTAAAGACAGTTGGACAAATCTGGGTAAACCAAAGTAAAATAAATAAAATGAAATGTGTATTTGTGTAAGGCGAGCTGGCACACATAAGTTGTGATGAATGTTTCTATCAACTAAATGAAATTAATGCAAGTATATTAATTTAATCCTGGCAAGGCCAAAGCAGATACTTTTGATCGGTAATGGGGAAGGGGGCTGTTTGTGAATGAAATGAGTTGATTGGCCCTGTTTTTTAATGTTGTAATTCTGGCTTTGCAAGATTAATATGTATTTTGGTAAAGTCAACTGTCATCCAAGCCTGAGTCAGTGTCTCTCAGAAACACTGGCACATTGGAGTGACCTTGAATTGTGAATAATAAAGTAAGATAGTACAGTGGGATTTCCAAAATCTCCTTACTTTTCACTTGGCATTATATAAAATGCAGATTACCTACTACATCATGTGTACTCATAATAATTTCATGAGGTCAAGACCAACTATTTTTTTACTGTTCATAGGTTGATACTAGGCTATCGGCCCCAGGGCCTATACAAGCCTAGCCATAACAATTCCCTGGATATTTCTTCCCACAATATTTACTTCCCTGGACCCCTGTCTAGCAGGGCGACTGATGTGATCCCCGGGGTGAATTTCCTATCTCCCATCCAATCGTCAAGGTTCCTTTTGAAGAGGACCAAGGAGGCGCTCTGCTTGACGTGTATGGGCAGTCTATTCCAGAGTATAGGGAGTCTCTGGGTCAGGAACCTATCCCTCCAGCATGTTTTGTTCATTGTGATGACAAGGATTAGATCCCTAGAGCATCTGGCTCTGAGGGATTGGGATTCCTTTAAGTGGAGCATGTCCAACAGCTCAGGGTTTGACATGGCCTTGTATGTTAAGCAGAGATAGCCTCTGAGTAGACGATATGCCACAGAATATAGCTGGAGTTTTTTTAGACAGTCAGCATAGGGCATCTGCTTTAGGCCTGTGATTCTTTTAGTGAAGTATTTCTGCGGCCTTTCCAGCTGTTGCAGATGTCTTGTGAGGTACATACCAAATGGGGCGCTGTACTCTATAATGGGTCTAATGAAGGATTACTACAGCTGGGCAATGACCTCCTTTCTCTGGATGAAAAGCCCTTAGTGATGAGGTGTGCCACATAGAAGGCTTTCCTGACTGTTGTGGTGATGTGGTTATGGAAGGTGAGACCACTGTCCACCTGTGTCCCTAATTCTCTCATCACACTTTCGTTGTTTAGTGTACTGCCACCTATGTGGTAATTCATGGGTACATGTTTTTTCCCAAAGGGGATAACTATACATTTCTTGGCATTAAGCTTGTGTCCATGGCTCTGATACCAAGCATCTGTTTCTGTAAGGCCCTTTTGTAGAATATCCACATCATTTGGGGATTCAATAATGGCTCCCAGTTTGCAGTCATCTGCGAACTTTGTAACCCAGAGTCCCTTAGTGTTGGCCTGTACTTCAGAGAAGTAGATGCCAAACAACAGAGGTCCCAGGACTGAACCCTGAGGTACTCCACTTGTCACTTGTCTGGAGCTGGATTTGGAGTCTGCTACTTTTACAGTCTGGGTTCTGTCAGTAAGCCAGTTGGCAACCCATCAAGTGACGTAGGGATCTATGCCCAGCTTAGTAAGTTTATCCATGATTCCAGAGTGGGTGATGGTGTCAAAGGCCTTGGCGAGGTCCAGATAGGCTGTGTGGACTGGCTTACCCTTGTCCACAGCTCTGAAGGCTGATTCGAAGAAGACAATCAGGTTCAGGAGTCAAGATCGGCCCTTTATGAACCCAAACTGGGTGGGGTCCAGTGTTTGAAGGTTGCCAGTGTCTTTGTTTATAAGTTCCATGATAATGCGTTCCATGCCCTTGCAGATCAGGCTCGTCAGACTGATGGGACGGTAGTTCCCGGGATCCAAGGTGGATCCCCCCTTGCGCAGTGGGATAACTGTAGCTGTGCACCACTCAGTGGGCATGAAGCCTGAGGTGAGGCTATGATTAAACTTGACACTTAGGTGAGGTGCCAGTTTATTTTGTAGTTTATATAGTACACAGCCTGGGATGTCATCTGGTCCCATGGATGCTGTATTCTTAACTTTGGAGAGTGCAGTTTCTACCTGTGTGGCCATGATTACTGGAATTTGGCAATCTTTTGGTATTGAGATGGGCCCTTTAGGGGGTGAGAGGGGGTGAAGTTGGCACTAAATCGATCTGCCAGGATACTGGCAATATCCTTGGGATCAGTATATTTAATGCCATTCTGTTGTAGCTCAGAGCATATCTGAGCATTGCCATTTAGATTCTTGACATAACTATAGAATGCCTTGTGGTTGTCTTTGGAATCTTTGGCAATTTTATTTTCGTAACTAGCTTTGGAGGATTTTATGAGGGGATCTCAGCTTCTTACTGAGGCTGGTAAGGCATTTTACAGATGTTTAGGTTTTGTGCTGTTGTAGTACAACCTAAACATCTCATTAGCTATGAAATGCGATTTAGTCTATTATTTGGTAGAGTATTCAGAATGTGCAATAGTGATTGAGCAGCTATTTTATGTAAAATGTTAAGCATGATCAGTGTTGATCCAACTCTACCATAGCTCTGCCCTGTGAAGTTAACTCCACCCCTTTTTAGTTGGCCCCACCCATTCATCTGCCAAAGTCTGATTCATGTCCCAGTCCACCCCTGCCTATGATGCAAACTGCAAATCGGCACATACACCAATTCTGTATGTATACACAGTTTTAAACAAACAGTACTGGCATCAGGACATGGAGAAAGACGATGGATGACAAACAAGAAAACACTGACTGATAGAAGGTAAGCAGATATTTTACAGCTGCCGGAAGGTTCAAGGCTGATGGCAGTTTAAGGACATAAAATCATTTGAAAGAAGGGATCTCAAGCATTCAGTTCAATGTAGTCTAGCTGAAATAGTGAGCATGCGGTAAACTAAAATATATTATAAATGAATGTATAGAAAGTAACACATTAAGTTCTATGAAACCATTCAGACCAGCAGTTCTGCAGAAATGTGTATTTCACCCTGGCCACAAACAAGATGTGGAAACATTTTAGAATGCATCATTTTCCCAGGGTATGTTGTAACAGGATAAATGTTCAGCAAGTCACTGTGACACTGACAAGTGCATTACTTCTTTGTTTATATTCTCTTTTATTAATGTGAGATAGATGAACAAGCTGGTTCCACATCTTAGGAATTTGAAGCATTCTAGAAGTGGTTTCTAGGATAGCAGTTCTTTACTTTTTTATACAAAACAAAGGTTTCAGTGCATCACTATAATAGTTTTCATTCCACTACAAATCAAAATGGCCTGAAAATCCACAGAGAAAACAGAAAAGCTTTGCTTGTCTGCTTTGTTTTAAATATACAAGCAGGAGCAGTGGTCATTTTAAACAATTTAGTATGTTCCTTGTGTTTTAATTCATGAATATCTCTCCGGTAATTCTACATCCTGCAGCAATTTCACGTCCTCATAATACATGACACAAATTTGCCCAATCTCCTTATGGGTTTCCTCTCTGAAGTGAGGCAAATCAGCTACTAATTAAATGTTAATTAAATGATACCTTCTGCCATTGGTAATTGTTATTCACCTAAAACAGCATCTGGGATGTGATGCCACTGCATGTTGAGGAAGGCACAAGCTCCCTAGTCACTGCCACCATGGATTCAGTCTAGATGTGTCACTGTAAAGGTGTACCTTTCCTTTACTTTTCTTTTTTTTTTTTTTTGCAGTGTGCCGTTGTCTTTGTTGACTTGTGAACAGCCACATGGGAGACATTACTACAATGTTATACAGAATCAGTTGATTGTCCTAGTGAAGCTCCTGCATTAAGAATGTTGATTTTCATATCATTTCATACTCGTCAGTAACTGAAATACAACGAAGTTGACTGCCCAGAACACAGTAACATTTTTTAAAGGCAGGTTATAACTATGATTAAATTTCTATTAATGTCTGTCTGTAAGAACAGGAAAATATAGCAACACTGACAGAGTCTATTTTATTAAACATTTCAAACAACATGTCCTCCCCTTCCTATATTATAGTTTGTACTTACTGTTTTCCCTACATTTATAGTAAGTGTCCTGCCTATGTTCAATACCACTATTTCCCATGAAAAAGTTATTGTTCATAAATAAATGACTCTCTAATCTAATCTGTTTTTGCATTTATAGTGATGCTGGGGTGCCTAATTGTTAATAGTTGAAACTGAAGGCTAAAGTACTTTTGTCACGTGTTCTTTTCACATGTTTTTGGTTCCTTGCACTCCATCAGACATCAATAGTCCACAATTATTGACAATGGAGACAGTTAACACAGATGCTATACTTGTAAGTTACTTCCAATAATATAACAACATACTTTTTCCATTACACCACATTAAAGGAAACTCTTCATCTTCCTAACTTGTTGCCTAATTCCTGTCTGATATTTCCATAGTAGTTGTGCTCTACACACTACTCATTAATTCATTTGCAGCTCAGGTCTTTAAGCTGCATATCTATTTTAACTATCAGAATCAAACCATGAACAGATACATGTTTTAATGCGCAGTCTAAAATAAATTGCCTGCATTCCCATTGTTTTTTTCTTTGACAGTCTTATAAATGCAACACTACTTTTGTGGAATCCATTCTTGTGACTGATTTATTTTACCTAGAAGATGAATAGCCACAGTACAAAACCAAATATCAAATTCTCTAAGAAGATTACACACATTTTGTTATTTTTGTCTTACAAAATGTACATAAAACGACTGAATTTAAAATTCTACATTTGCCAAAACTAAGGTCTGACAACCTCAGATTACTGGATTCAGTACGTACAACATTCACATCTCTCCACACCTTCAGGTAGATGTAGAAGCTAACATTTTTCAGTTACAAACTGGTCCATAGGTAAGTAATAGGCTATCTGCCTTTGTGAGTCATCTTAAGCCTAGCCAGTTTTTTTTTTTGTGCTCAAATTAACCTATCCTATTTGGTTAGAGATTGGCCTTACCTATCCCATGGTCAATAATCATCTATTACCCCTATTAAGAATAACTGAGATCATACCATAGATAATTTGAGGGACCTGTGCATGGGATAATGCATTTATGAGCTGCCTCTATCAACTGGTAGTACATGGGGCAATCCTGGGGTAAGTTTTCTGTTTCCCATTCATGGGTCCAAGTTACACTTGAATATGGACAGGAATAAACTTTGATTTATGTGGAGGGGGAGTCTATTCCAGAGCAGCGATATCCTCTCCAAGATGTACCTTTCCCTCCTAACCATTCTGTTGATGTTGCAGAAGAGGTTTCAGTTTCTTGAACAAGTATTTCTGAAGCTATTAGAATTGCTGATGTACAGTAATCCATCAGCACTGGGTCAGAGGATGCGTTGTATAGCAGACACAGGTCACCTCTTAGCCATCTGTAGAATACCATCTACAGTGACAGGGTTTTCAGTTGTTCAATGTAGGACATGTTATTTAGGCCTTGTATCCTTTTAGTAAGGTATCTCTGTGGGCATTCCAGTTATTGCGTATATCTGGACAGATACATACTAAAGGGGCATTATATTCAATATTTCAAATTAATTAATTCAAACGTTTTCCAACCTCTTGAAATGGAACATTGTGTTCACTTTGCTGAATGACTTCAAATAAAATATGGAAATGCTTTTCATCTGTATTCATGATGTCTGCTAATGAAAACTGAAGTAGCACAATGTTTAAAATTTCTCAACTTTTGAGACTATTTAATGGGGAATATAATGCAGCTTTATCTATTTTGAATACTACAACCTTGTAATTATAATGTAAAATTGACTTAAAAACATCCTATAAAATGTAAGGCTGCCTTGTTTTTAATTCAAGCAAAGTATTTTCTTGAACTTTGCAAAAATGACAAGGCAGTTTGTATTAGTGTCTTTACACTACTCAGATTTGCCCCTCAGCAGAACTTCATCCAAGCCTGTACATCATCTAGTAGCAGTGAAGTTTGCACCATATAAGTTAAGTGTTTTATGCTATGTAATGAAGTATATCATTATACGGGTTCTATTGTGGAATGCTGACTTCCTTAAAGACGATGAGACAAAAAGATGAAATACAGTGCAGGGTATGATACATTACACTTACTTGCTGTCTGAAGATTCTGTCACAGTAATCAATACAACATATCCCTTACAACAGAAGGCTATTATAGCCAATGCTGACATGCATCATGTGCAAGGCCAAACCAAGTACAACATTATTAAAATAACAAGCTGGCTCCCTCTCCCTAACCTTTTTTTCCTGTTGGTTTATAAGGTCTGGGGGGCACCTCTGTAGTTACAATATTCGTGCCTGCGCTGCTTGCCAGAGTAGGTGATGCTGGTAGCATCACTCAATGCCCTTATAAACTGATTCTGGGTGTCATGCTCCCCCAGAAGATGTTGCCTATGGTCCCTGTGCAATAGCTGTAGGACGATCTTACTCTCCTTGCCCAGCATGTGGGAACCCCACTGAACTTAATGCCTGAAGAGGCATCTGGAGATCTAAACACTGAGGAAAATAGTAGCTTGGTGTGCACAGCCACAGGTACTGGACACTATATGACATAGATCACCAAACAGTATGGTAGTGCAATGCAAATAACACAAGCTTGACCTGGTGGCACTACATGCTTCACAGTGGCTGTGTGCATGCATATGCATACACACACACACACACACACACACACACACACACACACACACACACACACACACACACACACACACAAACATATACAAATACACACACACACACACACACACACACACACATACACACACACGCACGCACACACACACACAGAAACACACACACACACACACACACACAATCCACATGTAACCTTCTGACCCAGGAATGGGTGGATAAATGCATTGTAGAGCTGACAATGGCTGATAATGCATTGCATTACAGCCTTGATTCATGCACTAAATCATCTCATTAACAAAATTATTGTTCTGCAAGGCCCATTTTAGAACAAATGAAAACCCTGGTAGCATTCACTACTTTATACCATACAAACACACAAACTACATCACTACATGACATAAAGGATATGAGGCCTCCAGTATAGCAAGCATAGACTGCACTGTCATCAAGTTTCCAACAGGCAACAAGCATAGCTCATGCACACTGCTGCCACATTATGACAAAGTGTCAGAATAGTGATACCGTAGTAGCACAGAGGGATTGTGGCTACCAAAAGCAGGCTGGGGACAGTAGTGCAAAAATTACTGATTGGCTTATACAGTGATACAACAGATGCATACACACATACACACACACACACACACACACACACACACACACACACACACACACACACACACTTATCTGTATGTAAAACCACAGATGTTCACATTTTGTCATGATACAGAAACATAAACAGAAGGAATGGCAACATCTGGAAATTTCACCATACAGGAAACCAAGGTACTACTGCAACCCCATGGACACATGGTATGTGTATCTTTGATAAGGGTAAGGCAAACAAGGCCTTCCATGACCAGTTATGATGGGAACTGCTAGAGGATGACATAGGTTCATAGGTAGGTACTAGGCTAATGACCACAAGGACCGTTTTAAGCCTAGCCATGCAGCCAAAATCTCTGACAAGTTCTGGTACCCATGATAAGTGTAAGCAGGGGCTTGGGAGGTGAAACCTTTACAAGCAGGGCCTGGGAAGTGAACCATTTACAGGCTGCCTGTGTCCATTAGAGACACAGACAGGACTAGATGAACAGTCTGTTTCATGCATGCCTCTCCCTTATCCTGTGGCAGTATACACATTTTCTTCCTGTAGATATTTTACACTTTATTAGTTAACATAACTTTTGCCCATACAGCCATTCATTTATGTACTTTTCTATTCATTCATCTCAATTAACATTCTCTACATAACCATTTCACAAGCCTGATGACCTGACCTTTGATCCATGATGTCATTGTTCCTTCCTCTACTTTTGTGGATATTTTTATTTACATTTCTTTCATCTGCACTATGCCCCATCATTTCGTATCTGCTTAAATCTAGTCTGCTGTATTTTTCAGATGTTCTCTATTTTTTCACATCTTCTTATTGTCCTTCCTGTATTCTTCTTCAATCCAGGTGCTCTGAGGACCATTCAAAGTCATTTTCAGTCTCCATTTTCATTGAGTCACTAACCCTACTCCTTGCCCAGTCCCCTTTTCCTCCCTGATGTTACTTCAAGGATAGCCAGCTATCTCCTTAAATCTAAATACAACCTTCTTGCTACTCTCTTTCTGGCTTCTGCTCTCACATCAACAGGCCTTCCAACATGTATTGCCTCCAACTGCCAGCCTCCAGATGGGCTTCTCCCCTTCAGAGTTATCTTTTGGTTCTCTGCCACCTGTGAAAGGCCCCAGCTTAAGCACTTAAAGTCAAGGATAAAATTTTAAGAACACATTCAGCATAAACAAACCTATTAAAAACTCAAATGTAATATGTGAAGAATAAATATATAAAATGTATAAAATACAAGGCGAATATCCAAGAAAATCCTGCTACAAGTTGTAATATAACATTTTTGAAGCCCTACATTTTAACACACTTGTAATCAAAATTGACTTTATTATCCTTAAATTTTATCTGTGACTTTAAGGGAACTAATCAACGTCATAGGGGTGTGTTAGGAATGTATTTAAAAGGGTTGGTCAGTGGGTATTCTAATGGTTCTGATGAAGTCCCTATCACTGAAGGGATGAAAGCACTTAACTGAATGAGTGTTTATGTTTAATTTTCATTGAAGCTACTTTTATCTTCAGTTTTGGTATGGAGTGGTTTACTGTTTTTGGACCATTAATGTAATTGTATTATATACTTCTAAGCAGGACAATCTAACAGGTTTCATATCGTACACATAGGAGGGTGGATTTTACATAATTGTGCAGTTCTTTGAATATATAATATATGCGCATTACTTATGCAATATATGCAAGTATAACTTTTTTCCAGTCCCATAACATTATGCTATGATATCAGTTCTAAATTTCCCATAAAGCTTATCTACTTACATTTACAGTTCTTAACTGAACATCATACAATCACCTAAATATATTCCATCTGTGTTTAATTATGATCAATTTGTGTAGTCCTCTTTGCCTAGCAGAACACACCATTGGGTTACAGATTTGACTACAAAATATCTCGTTATTTATATATAACATTGGCTTCATATATTTCTATCACAAAATGTAATTTCAGATTGGAAATCATTGTATTTTATGCAGTGACTCCAATATCACCTCTTAAAATGGAATTGCAGAATAATACTTGAAAGTTTATGAGAGAGAACTTACAGGTAACTGTTCTGCAAGTTTTGTTACACAATGTTCTTAACATCCAAAGTAGTCAGCTTTTTGTTTTGAGAACATCTTCTTCTAGCATTAGGAAACTTTAACATTTCAACATCAGATCGGCAAAATAATCATAGCAGGACTTTGCTTTATGAACACCTTCTATGTACTTGTACCTCATCTCACCTAACTAATTTATCTCCATTGCTTATTACCAATGATCTACACCTTACCAGCTCATGAACCCATATTAAGTGCATATCATACAGGTTTACCCCATGTACCTCCCAAATTTGTGTTCAGTGCTTGTTTTCCTGAATCACATCACTTCCTTTGCACTCCCAATGCTTGCTGTCTGTAACACTACTTTGCTTGCCTCCTACCTCCTTCTTATTTGGTCTTGCTGACACCTTAAATGCTAGGGTTTGATATTTGTTTCTGACTTAAATTTACTGCATTTGCCTCCTTCCTGTTTTCCTCCAGCCTTCCACAAACCTGCTTTTAGACTGGATACTTTAAATTCTCTGTGTATATAGCCTTTGCCTTTCTTATTGACCTTTCTACTAGAGACATGAAACATGATTAGCAATATCAATCATTTTATCCAGCTGTCAAATGACTAGCTGTTTAAACCTTAGTACAAGAAGTTAAGCATATTGTAACTGTACTGCATAGAGATTCCCTCATCACTCTTTGGAAAAACATTCCAGTTTTCAAGCAAAGAAGTACTGCAAAACAAAGATAGCGTATTCACAATGTCAGTAATGGCAGCATTTCCATTTATTAAGTGGCATATGTTTGTGCTTCGAATTTTTTCTCTTATCAGTACAAATGGCACACTAATTAACTGGTGCACTGACAACTAGTGAAAAAAACACAGCAATCAAAAATATATTAAAGCAAATACGGTACTTACGTATTATCGCAACCACATTCTAAACTACTCTGTGACTTGACGTTAGGATGGTAGACACTGACATTGGGTACTCCCGATCTATGACTGGTGTGTAGCAGCCATCTCAAACAAAGATCCGGTCACAGATTCCTTTTTTTTTTTTAAGTTTTAGTGTTATCCAACGTTTTTTTTTTTATGGCTGGCTGGAGTGCTTTACAGAAGCAGGATTGCTTTTTTGTTTACAAAGTGAGCCAAGTGGGGTACCGACTCAGAACACTTCCCCAGGGTTGTAATATTTTTACTGTTTATCAGGAAGGCGAAAGCTGCATTTGAAGCCATACCTAATCGGGATAAGGTGAAATACATGTTTTCCTTATTTTGTCCAACAACTTACAGTTATTCCCGCCCATTTCAATCAGTTGCTTTCTTACTCCCTTCTGTCCATGACAGCTACCTTGACTGTCGTCTAAGAGGTACAGAACCGCGGTGTAACAAAAAAAAAATGCTGGCATCTTCCTCATTATGAGAATGACAACATTACAGTGAACAAGGAAAAAATAACAAGAACACAATGTATTTATTTGATTTTTTATTTCTTTCACATGTCTTTACCATGAATGTCCAACTAGGCAGTGAGTAACCCTTTGTCAGCAAAGAGCCATGGAGAAAAGCAACACAATGAGATAAATTTCACAGTATTTTAATTTTTTTTTTTCAAATTTTCCATAAAACTGTAACTGTTATCCAACGAAGTTTTATTTTATGGCTTCATCAACTTGTTTACAGATGTGAAATTTGTTTTCTGTTTAGAAAACGAGTCAAACGTCAAGCCAGAGTAGTTTAGAATGTGGTTGCTATAATATGTAAGTACCGCAAATACTAACTACAATGTTAAACTTTTCCAGTGACTGCAAAAGGAAATCTACATGTTACAGTGTATTAAATGACTAATTGACACCGTTATAGTAGCTGGAGTTGACAGATCAACAAAGTTGCTGTATGCAGACACTGGCATTACAGGCAGGTTCTGAACAAGAACTTCAGCAAAGGTTAGGCCAATGGAATGCAAAACTG
The DNA here is from genome assembly GCF_019279795.1 of Protopterus annectens. Taxonomy (NCBI): domain Eukaryota; kingdom Metazoa; phylum Chordata; order Ceratodontiformes; family Protopteridae; genus Protopterus; species Protopterus annectens. The sequence continues at coordinate 1,218,622,993 of NC_056739.1, forward strand.
AAGTCACATGGGCTGAAACTGAGGACAGATAAGAGCTGTAATGGCAGCAAAGGGGGGGGGGCAGAAGAACCTTTGAAATGACAGAGAAGGGAAAATAGCGGTACAGGTTAACAGCTTCAGGTATCTGGGAGGGGTGGTTAAGGAGAAGGGAAGTCTGATTGAGAAGGTCAAAGGTGGGATCAGAAGGGATGCAGCCAACTGACAAAAAGTGTCAGGGATAGTATGTGATAGAAGAATGCCAAAGAAGCTGAAAAGTAGATGTACAAAACAGTGGTGTGACAATACTTCTATATGAAACAGAAATCTGGGCAGTGAGGAAGAGCAGTTGAGCCAGAAGTGATGGAAGTGATATGCCTGAGATGTGTGGTAGAACACACATTTCATGACATAGAAAGGAATGAGGATATCAGAGCAGAAGCCAAAGCAGCTCTGACAGCAGAGAAGATCAAGAAGATCAAATGATGGTGGTTCATGCACATGTGCAGAAAAGCCAGAGATACAAGGTACAGGGTTTGATTCCAACTTCTAGTTATTGGCTGGGCTTATAAAACTGATGGCCTAGTATTTGCCTAGAAACCTATGAAGAAAGTATAACAATGGCAATGAATAAAGAGAGACAAAGATAGTTGAAGTGACACCCTACCCCATGTAGAAAATTATGAAAAGTGGAATAATGATGGTAACACTATTATAATAAGCTATTTTATATTACACAATCTCATCCAAGTATTGTTTGTCTTGCATTTTAAATACTGGCATTTATGGTAAGAAATGAAATTCACATGTATTTTGAGATATCGATATTATTTGCTGAGTTATATCATAGCTACAAACACAAATTATATGTATATCACACTGGTTCAAACTAATATTGTTGTCTTGCATTTTAAAAAGTGGTAGTTGTGTTATAAAATGAATTATGCATTAGTCTGTTGCCTTGGCTTTTAAGTACAGACTTAATTTGGTTATGCCTTTTTTTTCCATCTACAACTTTTGTTTACATTTTGCATTGTTTTAGTTTGTTATTTAATTTTACACATTTTGACTAACTTTAGATCCTTATTTTTTCTTTTGAATACACATATAGAGATATCCTGCCCTTACTTACAAGCTAAGCAACAGTAAATCAAAACAGCCTTCCCCCCATACACACACACAAAAGCAAATGTGCATGCATGTGCATGCATGCACGCACACACACACACACACACACACACACACACACACACACACGTGCATACACACACATATGCATGTGCACACACACACACACACACACACACACACACACACACACACACACACACACACACACACACACACAAGTGCGCGCGCAAGCTCAATTATTCACACATGTCAAGCACACCTGTTAAGATGTTTAGAGGATTCAAAGCTTTCCTATGGCTTGCTTTTGAGATGTGGGTTCAAACCAAAGCACCAGCCAAAACAATGAGGACAAAGGGAGGACATGCAGACACAGTCCAGAGGGCACCCATGCTGGGAACTGAAATGTAGAAATAAGCACTGTGAGGAAGCAGTGCGAATCACTGACTCACTATGCAGATGTTCTTCATGTTCCACTGTTGCAGTCATCACACTCGGGTTATCTGCCTGCAGGTAGCCCTCAGTTAGCCGGAATACCAGAGTCTTGGGATTTCTGCGTTGGATGCTGTTGCCTCTTCCATGATGTCAGGTATTCAGGGGTATAAAACATGCAGCCGACACCATTACATCAGCTTTTCTTGCCACGTGGGAGCCTGAAGCAGAAGCAGTTCGCAAGTGCCGGTCGGTCGCTACCTGAAATTTTCATTGTTCGAGTTTCAAACCTGAAGCCTTCTAAAGCGAAGTACCCTGTTGGGGATCCTTTTTTTTGCTCTAACCGATGTCAGAAAAAGTTAACTATTGTCTTGCCTGTGGAAAGCAAATACCGCACAGAGATTTTCATTCTTACTGCGTCACCTGCTTAGGCCCAGACCATGATATTCCTCGCTTTTGGTTTTGTGCCTTAATCCCCAAACTATTTGTCATCAGACTATCTTTGTCACTAAATTCTTTTGGTCTTATTCTCTGTATTCTGAAATGGCTTTGATAAGCCATCTGACTACCAATCTTCTGAAAAAAATGTAAGTTTAAAGACAGACAGACCACATAGGTCCAAAACTGCCGACGATGCTTCCGTTAAGCTAGCCGCCAGTCTGCCGGTACTCAGTGAGGCACCTTCGCAGTCCCTGATACCCACTGCTACAGATTTGCAGGCTTCTGCTGAGACTCATTCAGAGTCCAGTATGCAACAAGATGCTTCTTCGACTATGGAACCTGTGATTGTCTTTACCTTGGATTGGTCCAGAGCCGCTGTGCAGGCACCGGCTTCTGAGGGTGTATTCCGACCTTCAAATGTTCGTATTAAACCGACAACTTCATTTTTTACTAAAACTACCGAGTTTCTCAGGCCCAGAGTTCACACTACGCCTAGAAAACTGACAATCAAAGCACATGCTCAACCTCCCATGCCACAGACTCAAATGCTTAGAATGACTGTAGACCTTATAACCCTAATTAGGGGAAGCCAGCCTTCCCCCTCTAAAAGATAAATAATTGATTTTCTTTCTGATTCTACAGACCATGAGTCCGATGACTCTGATCCCTCTGATTACCAGGACTTACCCTTATCTACCTATGAGGATTCAGATGCAGAGGATACCATTCCCTCTGCCTCCCCTCCAGTGGATTTTTCTTTTGGTGAAACCCTGCATACCTTAAGAGAGCATTTCCGCAGGGAATGCCAGGACTACCCTCAGTCCAAAAAGAGACTCAGAAAATCTTTAGACTTGCCTCAGCACAGGCCTCTAGCTATACCCCCTGTCTTGGATATTGTGGATGTTGTCTTCATGGAATCTAGCCTTACTCCTGATACTTTACCACCAGCTCCTAGAAAGCCTGACAGGTACTACAGAGTACCTGACTCACAAATTTCTCTTTAAGAATCCCACTGTGGATCCAGAAACCATTTCCCAGGGACCTAAAGGCATTAAGGCTACTACAGCTAAAAACCCTACCCCTTCGGACAGGGATTCTAGAGCTTTAGACAGATGGGGTAAGAAGGTATACACCTCTGCAACTCTTGCCATCAGGACTATGAATTGCCAGTTTCACATGTTGAAGTACCAGCAGCATATTATGGGACTAATTAACAAAAAATGTTGTTACTTCCAGATTGTACAGGAAACAAAGATTTACAAGAGTTAATGCATTCTGCAAACCAAGTTAGTAAACATACTTTGGAGAGTGGCTTTGATGCCTTAGAAGCATCCTGCAGGGCTGATGTCACTCGGTCTGTACTGAGAAGGCATGCTTGGCTGAAGGAACAAATCTTGCCAGACCATGTCAAAGCAAAATTACTAGATGCTCCATTAAACTAGGAACGTTTGTTTGGCACAAAAGCAGAAGAAGTTCTTAAAAAGATGTAGGAAAAAGCTAAATCTATGCAAACTGTTAAAGATTTCTTACAGGTCCAGTCACCTAGATTCAGTAGGCATTGTCCTTCTATAAAATGGTCATTTCCAGTCCCTCCCAGGCCTTCTCAGTCCAAACCCAGGGCAACAGGCCACCAAGACTACAGTCTCAGGGTATCCAGACATCTAAACAATGGAGTGCTCCCACCTCAAAAACAGGGAGTGGTAAGCTACCCCTTATGGAAAAAGTTCACAATGACTTGTCTATCATCCTTCACAGCCATGCCCAAGTACTTGCACCCCTAGGAGGAAAACTCGCCCTGCATGCAAAAAAACTGGATGTCCATTACCCAATACCAATCGGTCTTAAACATTGTATCCCAGGGATACAAATTCTACTTCCACTCACTGCCAACCCCAAGCAGGATGTCAGACCTTCCTCCAAAGCAGTGGGTAGAGGCTCAAAAGCAAGTACTTTCTCTTGTCAGTATCAGGGCTATTCAACCTGTTCCAACAGAGCAAAGGGGACAGGGTTTCTACTCCAGACTGTTCCTGGTGCCCAGAAAAGAGAGCTCTTTGTGCCCTATCCTGGATCTGTCAGTTCTCAACACCTACTTGGTGGTCCCAAAATTCAAAATGCTTACACTGCAACAGCTTCTTCCTATGCTAGCCAAGGATGCTTGGCTAGTCACTCTAGACTTAAAAGTAGCTTATCTGCATATCCCCATAAAGGAATCTTGCAGGAAATATCTACGTTTCAGGGCAGGCTCTATCCACTTCCCTTTGGCTTATCTACTGCACTCAGGGTGTTCACAAAGAGCCTGGCTCCAGTCATTGCATACTGCAGGCAGAGAAATATTCAAATTTACCCATACTTGGATGATTGCCTGATTCAGGCGGACAGTCAGGAATTGATACTCCAGCACCTAGCATTTGTAAAGAGACTCCTAACTTCTCTGGGGTACACCATCAATGAAAATAAATCATATCTGGTGCCCAGCCAAAAGGTTGTATTCCTGGGAGCAAACTTGAACACAACTTCCCAGATGGCATTCCTCACTCAAGAAAAACAGGCTTATTTGACAAACTACTTAAAACTAATGGCAACCAAAACCCAGCTATCTGCAAGAAAAATACTGCAAGCCCAAGGATTCATGGCCTCATGCATTCTACTAATTTCATATGCAAGACTGCATATGAGGAAACTTCAATGGTACTTAAAAAGTCTCTGGTGTCAACATTCTCAGGACATGGAAACAGTGATTCCTATCATTCCTTGCCTAAGGGCAGAGTTCCTTTGGTGGGCAGAGGCATGCAACCACAACAAGGGACTTCCTTTCACTCAACCCCTCACCACCCAAATCCTGACAACAGATGCATCAGACTATGCATGGGGGGCTCACATGGCGGGCAAATGCATTCAAGGCAAATGGAGCCCAGGACAAATTCCCCTGCATCTTTTGGCTTTTCCCCATTAGGGGTCACCACAGCGGAACTCCGGTCCACTCATGACTGGCAGTGAATTCCCCTGCATATTAATCAAAAAGAAATGTTAGCTGTACAGAATGCTCTGATAGCCTTCAAATACCTTATCCTTCCAGGACAACTCCTGATAAAGACAGATAACACCACAGTTATGTGGTACATAAACAAGCAGGGGGGAACCCATTCCTACCCACTCTGCAGTTAGCCATGGCCCTGTGGAGCACAGCCATAAGCAACCAAGTGCACCTGCAAGCTCAATTCCTGCCAGGCAAACAAAATTCACTGGCAGACAACTTAAGCAGAAATCTACTGGACCTACAGGAGTGTTAACTGGAACCCAACTCATTCAAAATTTTAATCAACAGGTGGGGGACCTCTTTGCTTCCCCGCAAAACCATCAAATGAGCAAATTTTGCACCAGAAACCCTCACAGCAAAGCATGGAAAGTGGAATGCCCTATCCTTTACATGGGAACCTCTCAATTTATGCGTTCCCCATCTGCCAATCCTCTCTCAAGTAGTACTCAAGATCAAACAGGACAGACCAAGGACAGTCCTTATTGCCCCAAACTGGCTACGGCAGCACTGGTACCCACTCCTACGCAGTCTGACAGCAGTGCCACCCTAGCACCCAGCAGGAGGGACAGATTTTGCATCCACAGCTGCAAACCCTGAACCTTGCAGCTTGGCTTATCCCCTGAATACACCACCAGCAACCCTCAGCAAACAGGTGCTGGACATCATCCTTGAGGCCAGAAGGCCTAGTACTAGGAAGTCCTATTCAGAAAAGTGGAAAAGATATTGTTCTTGGAGCCAGTCTCAAAGAAAGCTCACAGGCGTACCCCCCCCCCCTTACCTCAAATCCAAGGTTACCTAGCAGAGCTGTTCCACAGAGGCCTATCCTTCTCATCAGTTAAGATTCATGTCTCTGCCATCTCAGCTCATTACAATACTGAGCCACCTCTCCTTTCTCACCCTCTCATAAAATAGTTCCTGAGAGGAGCTAACAATTTAAGGCCCCTGAGGAGAGCTCCCACCCCTGCCTGGGACCTTAACTTTGTACTAGAGAAACTCACACTTCCCCCCTTTGAGCCAGCTGCTGCAGCAGAGTTAAAATTCCTCTCTTAGAAAACAGCCTTACTGCTAGCCATCACTTCAGCAAGAAGAGTGTCTGAGTTACAGGAACTAATGGCTGTGGAACCCTTCATTATTTTCCATGCTGACAGGGTTTCCCTCAGGACTAACCCATCATTTATGCCCAAGGTGGTATCTAGTGTGGCTTTAAATCAATCCATCCATTTACCAACCTTTTTCCCTAATCCTCAGAATAAAGGGGAAAGGATCTGTACTACTTGGGCGTGCACAGACAGCTCTGGTTCTACCTTGACAGGACCAAACCTTTCAGAAAATCTGACCAGCTGCTAGGCAGCTTTGCTACATGGGCAGAGGGCAAAGACATTTCAAAGCAAGCCATTTCCAAATGAATAGTACACTGCATCCATTTCTGCTGCAAACACCATGGAAAACCTACCCCACAGGGGATCAGAACGCATTCCACTAGGGCTACCTCAACCTCTACAGCATTTCTCAGGGGAGCCCCTACCAGGGACATCCTGGAAGCTGCAACCTGGAGTTCTGTACACACCTTTACCAAACATTACCACTTACCTATCTTTTCTAAATCCACATGTGGATTTGCCACAGCAGTCTTGCAAGGCCTCCTAGCCAGCCCTAATACTTCTTGACTGCCTCCACCCTTCATCAGCTTTGGGAATCAACCCAAGTATGATGACTGCAACAGTGAAACACGAAGAACATAGTACAGTTACCATAAATGTAGATGTTCAAGTGTATTCACTGTTGCAGTCCTGGTTACCCTCCCTCCAGCCCCCTGATTTTTTCTATACTTTCTAGCTATCCTCTTTTTGGCCATATTCTATGGCAATGGTATTTACTTTTTACTGGAGGTGTTCCACACCATGTAATTGCTTCCTTTTCTGGGGGCTCCTGACATCTGGGGCAAGAAAAACTGATGTAATGACATTGACTGGATGTTTTATACCCCTGATGACCTGACATCATGGAAGAGACGACAGCATCCAACACAGAAATCCCAAGGCTCTGGTATTCAGGCCGACTGAGGGCTATCTGCAGGCAGATAACCCAAGTGTGATGACTGCAACAGTGAATACATTCAAACATCTACATTTATGGTAAGTGTGAACAACTGTACTTTTTAAGTTATTGAGAAAAGACATCTACTATAAAATGTTATATATAATATAATTTTATAATAAGGCTTACCAAGTGTGCTATTAGTTTCTTATGCATTCTTGAAAACTGTTTCTCAATCCTCAACAGACTGATTGAGATTTATGACTACATCATAATGTTCTATATCTTTCTCCATTCCTCCTATAATATCACTGCAGTCAACTAACAAAGTAAAGCAGTATTCAGGCCAAGCAGATATATTTTTTCTCTAGAGATGACCCCAAATAAATTATGCAGTTTGATTGTATTACACACTATTTAAGTCTCCTCAAGTTCTATACTTCAGTGCAACCAAAACCAGAACAAAAGACCCAGGAAGAATATACTAAGAACCAAAAAGCCAGCACTGAGGCTTTTTGTTTCTCTATACTACACAGTCCTTGAACCCAAAACATTCTAATTTTTTATTAAAATTTTCAGAAGGAAAGCAATGGTTTAGATAATCTACTGGATTCATGAAGCTCGGCGCAAGGCTGGCGTAAGGCTTGCGCCATCCATGCGGCGTATATATGGAGTAGTCGCGCCATATGCATATTAATGAAGGCGCGCAGCTGCCACAGCCACGTGTATAGGAAACGTGCGCGAGTGCATGGAGCGTAACGAAGTTGCGCATGGAGGCATTTCAATGTAGGCTGTCAATGAGCAACCTAAACTGCTGAATATTATATTCCGGCTGCAATAGTAATCGCACCTATCAGTATCCGTGGATACTGAAACATATGCAAAGCATGCAAGATAGTCCCTGCAAACAGAAAATGAAGAATCAAACACAAATGCACAGTAGGGAATAACAGGTCCCTACCCATGAACAAATGACATGAAAACCGTGTGCCCATAGTCCAACGTAGTGTTGATAGCTATACCATGTGGAAGTGAAATGTATCATATGTTAGCACGCCACCAGTAGGTATGTCCAGCCCAATGGAGAGGGACACCAGCTGACCCATAATGTGAGGGAGGGTACATAGCTGTGCAGATGTGTCCATAACAAAATACACAAGGAGAAATGTAGATATATGCAGTGACCGTATGTCTGAATCATATCCCACAAGGCATGTAATAGTCACATACAAAAGGTATGTCCATATTTCACATACCAAATGTGATAGGAAATAGCATACACATGTAAATGAAACAGAAGGAGCATATAAACAGCTATAACAATACGGGCACATGTAGGCCGAAAGGAACAGTATGATCCGTACCGTCGACTAAGATTACCACCTGTCCCACTTTGCGAGCGACAGTCCCTCTGTGGGCAGATGTGTCCTGACACAAACATGTAAAAATGGCAAATGTCCAAAGAATATAGGACATAATTATTCCATAGACATCATGTAATAGTTGCATTAAACATATTTCACTGAACGTATATTACATAAATGTCATAAGAAACAGAATAAGACACCGAAATGCTACAAGAATAAGCTTAGATATAGGCAAAAATTGTAAGTTCTATCTGCCGAACTGACCATGGGTATGTGTCGGCCTGTAAAATATGCTGTGTTCACTGCAAATGTCACACTGTGGCCAATTGAAAAGGTGGAAACACAACTGTCGACTGTGGGGAGGCATTGTCCACAACAGTTGGACATGTGTAAGGAATAGCTTGGACATAGGAAAAGGTGCCATCCTACCAATGAGTACAACAGGCTGGCAAAATCCGGAAGGCAGCTGTATAATCCGAACGTGTATGTGACACAGTCGAACAGGTAGTACCCGGATATACCAACCAAGTAATGAAAGTGAAGTATGGGCGTGTACCTATGTGTGTGAGGTATAGCATGTGGAAAGCAAACATGGCAGGGTAGTCCACACAACCATAAAGGTACCCGACACATGTAGGGTAGTCAATGTGTAACTCTGGCCGTGTCATGGGCCAACAACCAAAGTAGTGCTCTATGGGGTGTGATGAATTCGTGTGTGAGGGGTGGGTGGTTAATGGTAAAATCCTCAAAGGCGATACTGTGTCATATGCAGAAAAGGTGAACTGGAGGTGTACAAGGGGGCAGCAGGTGAAGTGGAAAGAAACACAACCACACGCAGAAACAGCTGCAAGACAAGCAGACAGGCCATAGTGTAGAACACAATCCCACAAACATATGAATATGGAAATGTGCGAGACAAATGTATAGATACGACACCATCACACACCCACAGATGGGTCCTGATGGAACTGGCCATAACAAATGCAACACACCTGGATTCATAATGGCCTACCCAGCATACCCTCCACAACACACAACTTGCCTTCATACCAGAACATCCACCAAATCCAGCCGTACTTGGTCCACTGGTTTGTTGCAGACACAGCTACACACAGTGACCCCTACTCATATGTAGTAGGTATTGTCACCCTAGGCAGTGTCAGGATTGCAAACCATGTATCCCCTGCACGTAAAACCCCCTGCATGTTTTCGTAAAGCCACAAAAATCTTCGTTATCTGACTTGTTTTGGTCTTGTCCAATTTTTGGGATATGCCTCATGGGATAACCAACCTGTGTAAATAGTAGAATGGGTATGACGACATGATGTCCAATCCTGTAAATATCTGAACACAAGTCAGAACGTGCACTGGAGGTCCATGACACTGTCCAGCCCTAAGTGGGCATGCATAACCTACCACCCAGGATAAAACACCTTCCCGTGATGCACGTGTCCAGACACGAATAGGAGGGAAAATATAATGCACACATTTGCATAGTGGCAAACGGCATGAGGGTGAGGAAGACACTGACGTAAACAGGTCAACCCTGATCAAGTGTGAGGGACACTGTCTGTGTGCAGGCGTGACTGACCATACCTGTCAACCTGTGTGAGCAAGATATCTGGGCAGAGCCATGAATACCAGTGAGACAAAGGTCCACAAGCAGGGACAATCTGTAAAGATAGCTCTTAGAAACATAGACATTTGATAGAATAACAGTTTGCACATTGGCATTAATGTCCGCAGTATGAAGTCTGAAACCCAACTGTCTGTCAGCACATTCCGACTGCAGTCTTTAATGCTGAGCTACTGCTGTGCCAGAACACAACAGTGTATTACAGAAGTCCGTGCCATACCACTCAACTGTCCAGATATTCGCAGAATGACTAGGGTTACCACCTGTCCACTTTGCGAGTAACAGTCCCTCTGTAGGCAGTTGTGTCCTGTGAAAAAAATCAAGACATAGCAAATGTCCTGAGATTTTAGGACAAAGTTATTTCCTAAGTTTCTTTAATAGTTGCATAAAACAGTTATTTTATATATGAAACTTCTATATGTTATGTGGAGTAGCATAAGCAATTCAAATGTTACTAGAATAAGCTATTATTTGTGCAAAAAAGGTTAAGTTCTGTACTATGCACGGCTGTAGGTATGTTTTGTCCTGGAAAATCTGACATTTCTACAGAACATGTCCCACTTTCGGCATTTGAAAAAGTGACAACCCTAAGAATGACCAGAGGTTTGCCCCATATTGTTGTTGTGTGCCTCCGACAATCTGCACCAGTGTAGTAAATAGCTGAGGATTGACGTCACTAAATAATGAGAAATATCCTGAGTTTAAGACTCCACATGCTTCAGAAAAGTCATGCTAATGCAAAACCTAGTATTCTATCAACGTTCTAAGCTTGTAAGAGCAATCGTTAAAATGTGTCCCTAATTGTCCCCCATCGTGTAGGTTTTGCACAGTTTTAGTGCTCTAAGAGGTTGAGAGGTATGGTCCGTACATATTTACAGTAACAACCCTTCACACTTGTGTAATGTACAACTGCATACCTGTAGTCACTTCATGTCCAAAATAATAATCCCCGTATGACTGTATACAGGTAATAGTCAAATGTGAATGGGAACACCCCTCACCGTGGAGTATGGACTGTAACAAACCCACCCATAATATGTATTGCTAACAGAATAAGCTGCTGACAGGTGCCCAAACACCTGTGTCTATAAACACAGGTAAAACTTCATAATAGGGAGAAACTCCCTGTCCATATGCTTCGTCTGATATTTGAACTTGGCCAGGGAAGTTCCGTTCACCAGGTGGACAAGCCTAAACCCAGATCACTACATGAACACCCTGACAATCAAAGACCTGTATGTGCCTGGACTATATGCATATCCTCGGAGTGATTAATAATGCAGCTCGAGTCCACAGCAGTAGGCAATAGGGAATGTGTAATATGTAGTACCGCGTTTTTCTCAGCAGGAGAATGGATGCCTGTGTTGTAGGTGAAGCGGTGAGGCATATGTTAATGTAGCTAAGTACTATGGGTATGCATATCAATGAGGGAGAACACCAATAGAATAGTGGTTCCGGCATCCGGCCAATGTGAATGCAGTCCCAGTTGACCTACGACCACTGCACATATAACTTGAAAGTGTAATGAATGCGTTCGTGCTGTACACACATTTAAATATGTAAAGGTGAACGTGTGTTTCGCAGCAGTCCGTAAACCGGAATACAGATATGTAACTGTTACGGTCAGAATTATGAAAGTTCACGTAAGCACAAATATCTATGAAACATATGTAACCCACAATAAGGATATGCAAGTGCGCCTGCACGTGTGTAATCCGCTCACAGCATAGCAAATGAATGCTGTTTTCCCCACGTTCTATGTACATAGCTCATACCTGTTAACCCTGTAAAGTACGAAACCGGACAAAGCCATGAAAACAACTGGTACAAATAGGGACAATCCCCAGATATTGCCCTAACAAACATAGAAAGTGGATAGAATAACAGGTGTGTCACTAGCATGGATTCTCTGAAGGGTATGAAGTCGTAACCTGAAATGTTTGTCATTATTTACCAACGTCAGTCTTTAATGATATGCCACTAACTTGCCAGATAGACACAAGGTTATGAAAAACGGACCAAAGATAAGAGGCAAACAGCTGTACATGCAGCGGAAATCTGTACAGTTGAAAGGTATGATATATATATATATATATATATATATATATATATATATATATATATATACACACATATATCCACAGACATAAACCAAAGCAAATTATGAAACGAGGAATGTACAGACATATGTATATATGTACATATATATATCTATACACACACGTTACATGAATAGATATATACACAACAAACATATGTCCCTGTACATATAACACATGTATATAAATAGGTCACATTATAGCTGTTATGGATAGACAGACAGACATGCATGAAAGGAGAATACACCGCTGCTTTCCAAACCATTGCCCGGAAAGTACCTGTGTGACAGGGCCTGCAAGTTCTACACGTTAAACATGAATATAGGTGTCCTTTGCAGGACCCAAAAATTGATCCCGTACGAAGGGCGAACCATCATTAATGCAAAAGACGTCACAACTGCAACTACGATATAGCTGTACATGCAACAGTAGCAGGTGCAAGGGTAATAACACATGGGTCGATAGACTATATGACGTACGACCTGATATCTGCAGAGTGGGGAGTGCTCCAAAGTGTCCTCACACTTTATTATCGCTCACATTAAACATGTCTAATGGGTACTGTGGAGGGGTGTCAGGTATGGAAATCATGGGTATGCAGAAATGGGCCTAGGTGTTGGTTGGCACAGATCTATTAGGTACGCCCCATGGGAGTGATCAATATACCTATGTGGGTATAGCACACGCCTATATTCTCCAAAAAGGTGCAACCCATCTACTGGATATTGTGTAAACCACTGAGGGAAGACGTAGGGACCTATATCAGTGTCATGTAGGCGATTATCATGGATGGACATGCGTACAACCAAGATGGTAACCATACCTGCCAAAATGTCAGAATAAGACAGCTGGACTAAGGCATAGTACATGAAATACAAATAGGGACTATATTAAATATACCCCAGACAAAGTCAGAATGTTGATAGAATAATGGCATAGTCAGGAATATGAATGTTATGAGAGTTAGTAATCATGAAATAGAAATGTCAGTCATTATTACCTAACCGCACAGTCTGTCATGCCTTGCCAGCAATCTACCAGAAAGGCACATTATTATGACAAATGTAACAGAATCATAGGTCAAACCTTGGGGCGTTTACCCATAATGTGTACAGGTGAGAGGTATGAAATAAATGTACAGAACTAGTGATACTAGGTGGACAGGTGAGAAGAAAGAGGTCAGGACAAATGACAAAACATGTACAAGTCAAAAGCATGTATTTCCACAAATGTGAATGACAACGTATGCCCTGTGAAAGTCAATGTGGAAGGTTAATAGACTCAAAAGACATATGTCCCTCAGGGTGTCATGCAGTGTCACCGATACAGTGTCCAGTCCCCCATATTCGTACTTGAGCTCTGCTACTGACGGAAAGCGCATATACCAGCGTACACATAAGGTACATGATAGAATAATTAGTGTGGATAAGCACCTGTTGGCCTGTGTGAGGAATATAACCCTCTGGGTGGGTATGTCCTGCAATAGGAATGTAATGGCATCTGGCCTGTGATGGCGCCATATATTGTGTGTATTGGTGTAAGAAAATTGATATCCTGTATCAGAAACATACCTCGCAACTGTACAGAGTCTCGCAGAATGTGCAGATGTATGCCTCATATGTTTGGTGTGTTCCTCTTACAATCTGTACCTGTCTGCCAAATACCTGAGAACTGACATCATTAAATAATGACAAACATTTGAGTTTAAGACCCCAAATCCCTCAGAAAAGTCATACTAATGCCAAACCTATTATACTGTCAACTATCTACGTTTGTAAGAGCAATATTTAAAATCTTCCCCTATTTGTCCCCCCATCATGTTAGGCTTTGTACAGATGTTTTGCTCTAGGAGGTTGAGAGGTATGATCAGAAACAGATACATGTCTGAGGAAACAGCATTATCGACTGCAAGATAACTCAGGAGGTATGAAAAGCGCTGCAGTAGGAAGTTCAGTATTGGCCGCAGGTATGTGCTGACATGTCAAATGACACAGCAGTCTACAGGAAGTACCTATAGGGTGTCACCTTTACCAATGATGACAGTGGGACATACCCACAGCCATGCATACACCACAAATAGACATAGCACACAGCAAAGCCTAGGCCATGATACACAAAGCCTCTGGCGTGTATGGATTGAGTGAGAGTACAGCAAGGAAAGATGACTGCCAGGCTATTCAACAAACACCTGCAGGGGCGTGCAAGACCGCCCGTAACATGAACATTGCACGGACAATGTTGGGATTTGCAACATACCCCATTTGTATGTGAAAGCTATGCAAATGATGTAATTACGCGATACATGAAACAGTAAGCTGTCCGTGCAAGAGCAGAGTTATGTGCAGAAATGTACCTGGATGTTAGGCGACTAACGTTCTGCACGTTGCTAAACAGAGCAATGACAGCTGCAAATACAGTATGAATACAGTCGAAGAAGCATGCCAATGTCCAAGTCCAAGGCCAGTGGCAGCTTTGTCCATTGGATATCAATAAAACAGTAGTTGTCCTCCCCTGATCTCTGGTATGGAAGCATAGAGCAGCGCCACGAGAATGTGCTGCGCTTCAAAACAAGTCATATATGTATAATATACATACAAAATGTAGATTTAGTTAGATGTTAGTACTCCATGCAGATGAATAGCAAGCTGGAGACAACATGGCTACTGCGTACTGGTTCTTATGTATGGAAGCGCTCTGTCAGAGATGTAACGAAGCATTTGTAGGCAATGTGATGCAAGTGAGGCTGAGGATAGTGAATCACAACATGTCATGCCATATGGGCCAAGCCTCTACAGTGTAGTGTAGGTTAAGGGGACTATTAGAGTAGAAGATAGGTGACAACATGAGTGTGTATGTATAAAACACTGTAACCTCACCGGAGCAGTGTCACATGTTTGCTGTCAGTACTCAGTGGAAGAGGCATGTTATGAGCTATCCTAGGGAACATCAGGAGACTGACAGTGTATGCCATGGATACCACCGATCTGACCTGCAAACCTGCCCACAGTGTGTCTGCACCCATGCGCGCCAGTAAGCCCATGTAAGCATGCGTGTGCGCGTGTTAGCCTGTGTGTGCGTGTGGAGTGTGGAAGAACGAGTAAGCTAGTGTACGAATGGTGAAGCCCGTGTAATGTCGTGTATGCGTTTGTAAGCATATATACATGTGTACTACACACATCACACACGTACTGCACACTCAGACACACATGCTGCCAATACTACACACATCAGTGAAATGGCACATGGATGGAGAATACATCATCAGAATTAACAGTGCTGTAAACTATGCTACAGTGATGGTCATAGCTGCAATGCATCATGCCTGCTGATATACACCTGGAAGTAACACACTGTGTGTTAACAGCATGCTAACATCAATACAGTGGAATAAAGCCACCGTGTGCATCAGCACCAGGTTAGTCTGATCCTGCATCAATGTTACACATCACAGGTGGTGGCACAGGTGACATCATATGCACTGGGTGTTGTGTTACATTTCCAGAGCTGTCATTGAGCCATCCAATGTACATGTAGGTGTGTGTCTGTGAGGGACAACGGTTATTGCATGGCCCAATGGTGATGCAATGGGTTTGTGTATGTTATAGCCGTAGCTGTTTGTGGTAAGTGTGTGTGTCTGCATATACACAGGTACAGCATGTGTCACCCATATACAGGAGGTTGTGGGACAGTCACAGACCATACCTGCCAGGCTGTAGAGATCCCCATTACTGGCCATGGACACCCCTCCATGCATCCAACACAACCCAGTCCTGCACCTGTCAATGTATACACATACAGTCCTGGGATCTGTACTACAAC